>NW_007731365.1:7724-54453 GCF_000696425.1 Galeopterus variegatus | reverse complement strand
TACGGGCGCGACACTGAGGGTTGCGATCTGTTGCCGGACATGAAAAAAGACAAAAAAAAAAGAAAGAAAATCCGTCTCTTTGGTCATAACCTCTTAACTATGTCTAATTTTTTATTCGCAGTTATTTGCAAGATATCTTCACTTGAGTGTCTATCACCATTTCAACGTGGAGGCAGTATAGGGTAATGAATAACAGCGTAACAGAAAGAAGTTTAAATTGTGATTAAATTTTCTACAGCAAAATAGCTATTAATTGAACAACCACTAAACTAATTGCCTTGTCACTAGACTATATTGTTTCTATTAATAATTTTTTTCCTAAAAGGACATATAGAATACATGCTGAGTTTTAGTTTAAATGAATTTGTCTATGTGTCTGTTTCACATAAATAAACGAAAAATGAACTCCTACATACTCTAAGAAGAGTTATAGCTACAGCAATTTGAAGGCTTTTAACCTTCACCTCTTATTTTGACATGAAAACTTCAAGCACCTCTTCATCAAGGAGACCTTTATAAAAGTGTTTGCTGACCTAAACCTCTTTCAAAGATTTTATAGAACAAGGACACAACAGCAAGAGTCTAAGCTTGAAAACAAGTATGTCCTAGCTTTGGGGATGAGCTGATGACCTAGTTACCAGGAGTTCTATTTGCACGTGAATTCCAGAAGGTCGTGTGAAAGAGAAAGACTGGATACACTGGAGCTTGACAGTGTACCTCCACTGACCCTATACTAAGACCCCTATGCAACCGAATAATAGCAGCCACTCCTTAATATCAATAGATTGATGGAAAGGAGAGTCAAGTCACTCAAGCTTTTAGAGAGATTCTAATTGGGTATCAATAAGGAGAGATAATTTCAGGTATAGCAATAAAGTGTCACTCAAATTATCCTCTGGCTCAGTCTCAGGGAATTAGTACCAGATTCATGGAGAAAGGTAGTATGAGGCAAACTAGTAGAGCTTAATAAAAATGGTATATAGGCACATTAGAAACAGAGCACACAAGGCTTCTAGGTTTCACGATTTTGTGTATTTCTTCCATGTGCGCATCCTTCAGAAAGTTGTTCTTTGGAACATAGCAGAGAAACTGGGACTATAGCAATGACATGTGACGGGAAGGGCATGTATGGATAGGGGGATTGGCAGCAAGTTGAGAGGTAGGGGATGGTGTTTGGGACAGAGTCAGAAAAAGATATGCCTGAATCTGTCTTCAGAGAAAATTTTCAGCTACTTTCATAATCCTCTGTTTCCTTCCTTTCTTCCTCCCTCTTTTCCTTCCTTCCTCCTTTCATCCCTCCATTCTTTTATAATCTTTATTAGGTATTTATGTGCCAGATGCTGTGGCAGGTGTTAGCAATATAAAATCATGACTTTAAGGGGCTTACATTCTATTAAGAAATTCAGAAATGTAAATCATGAATTTCGGAACAATAGGGAAAGTGTTACTGTAAAGGTTTTCATAGTCTGCCATGTGAGCTGAGAGACAAGGCACCTAACCTGGGTGGGGATGTCAAGCTGAAGTTGTGGACATGGGGGCACTGCACTGACACCTAAGGCCAAGAAGACCAGACGAAGATTGTGTGTGCAAGAGCAACCAGGCAAAGACATCAAATAAATTCAAGATTGCCTAGAGCTGGAATGCCTTGAGTTAATATTTTATGAACTGTTTTGCTGCCACTGGAAATAGACAACTGCTTCAGAGGTTAATTCATATTTTACTTATCATCATAGAATTATGATCTAACTTGTGCTTAAAAACATGGATATGAAGTAGAGAAGTTAAATCCTTAGATTTGTCCAGAACTAGGGGTTTTTGAGGGAGAGAACAATGGAAGAATAATGGGTATAGAGAGACTCAGGGGGAATGATAAAATCAAAAGATTTAGGCCAGATAGAGAAGGGAAGAAACTCAGAACCTGTAAATTCATGAATTCTTCCTTTCACTACTTTCTTCACCTAATAGAAAAACAAACCATTCTTCAATTTATTTTTTCAATAAACATTAGTTAAGTGCTGATTATGTGTTAGGATAAGGTTTAGGACCTGGAGACAACAAAATCAATAAGAAGTTATTATTCTCTCAAAAGGTTTACAATCACTGAAAGGAGACATATATTTAAGCACATTGATCAGGGAGCTGATGCTCACCTCTATTGGTTTTGGAGAAGAGGAGACAAATTTTGTGGCTGGATTAAGGGGAGAGAGGACCATAGAGAAGGAGTCTGAGCAGGTAGAGCTCCTGGCCTTACCTTCTAACTTTTCAACTAGAGCTATCAGCTTCTACCTTCCCAACACTGTCATTGCTCTTCCTAACTGTTTGACCTATTAATCTGTTGACTTTCCTTTTATAATTGAGAGTTCACTATGATTGTGTAGTTTTTTTATTTTTGAATAATTTTAGATTTATGGAAAAGTAGCATATAGTAAAGAGAGGTCCCATATACACTTAATCCAACTTCCCCAAGGTTAACATCTTATATAACCGTGGTATATTTGTCAAAACTAAGACAATAATATTGGTACAATATATTAACTAAACTGTACATTTTATTTGGATTTCACCAGTCTTCCCACTAATGTCTGCCTTTTTGTGTTCCAAGATCCAAGCAAAGCCAAGATATCACATTACATTAGTTGTCATATCTCCTTAGTCTACTCGAAGTGTGATAGTTTCTGTCTCATCTTGTTTTTCTTACCCTTGACACCGCTGAAGAGTTGTAGTTGTATTTTAACTGCAATTTATGATTAGCCATGCTTTCTTTCCTTCCTGTTATCTTGGTATCAATTATGTCTAGGTTCAGTTGAATACAACAGAAAATCTATAATAACAGTTATGTAAACAAGTGTAAAAATTTAGCAGTTGAGAATTGGTATGATTCTGTGGTTTTCAGAAACCCAGGCTTTTACTCTGTGTCTGCCTTTTCACCCTTAACACTGTCTTCTGTTCTCACATATAGCCCAAGATTGCTATTGGAGCTTTGAGAAACAGGAAGGAGGAAGTAGCTCCCTGTCCTATCTTTAAGGGCTTTTCTGGAAGTCCTACCCAACAACTCATGACTATATCTCTCTGGCCAGAACCTAGTCACACAATCATACTGACTACAAGGAATGCTGGGAAATGTGGTCTTTCAGCTGAACTTCTAGCCCCCCAGACAAAATTGGGATTCTCTTTCTAAGAAAGAAGTTGGAAAGAAACATTGCATGGGCAATTAACAGAATCTGCTTCAACCAGGTAAGAATAAATGGGTAGATAAGTAAATGGTTTGGGGAAATTTGGGGAATGAGTGAAGAAACAGAAAAACAGCCATCTGGGAGCCCTGGATGAGAAGAGAAACATTTGTAGACTATTATGTTTCTGGGGATTAAGACAGACACTACCCTTTTGTTTATACTCCAAAGCCTTTAACTGAACCCCTAAGCTCCTGTCTTTTGTTTTTATTCCCAGTAGTAAAAACCTTTGTCTCTGGTCCTTTATGAATAATTAAATGGCCATGAGGCAATAATAATAATAATTATAATAATAATAATAATTATTATTATTATTTATTTCTATCTTCCTATAAATTTTTAAGAAGGTGTCAAGAATTTTCCTGCAATTAGGAGACCCTTTCCCCCTGTATGGCAAATACTTGCCATTAATGGTAGGGCAAGCAGGGAGAGGCAGGCTGAATCAAATGCTGAGGACTGCAACGCGCGGGTTGTTAGGGTCACTTTCTCTGGTAGAATTATAAGGAATTAGAGAGCAGCTGGAGTTGCTTAAGGAATGAGCTTCTGTGTCAGGTGGTTGCTAAGGCCTTGCTGCAGTAAAGAATAGAAAATATGTGTCTATGGGAGCTCGTTTTTTTGTTGTTGCTGTTTCCTATGGAAGAGCCCTTTGGAAAGAAATGTTTAAATCTGGGTTTCTACAGCATTCAATAAAACACAATAGACCTAGAATGTGAAGATGATTTTAAAAGAACATGTAATTGTCGTTATCCCTAAATTAAGCTTTTATTTTAATAATTTTAATTTGAATAATAATTATTTTAAAGAGCTGGTTACCTTACCCTAACAATGAAATATTACCACCCTCAACCCCCCACATTCTGAAATAGGAGTAAATAATGACCACTTCAAATCTCTGGAGAGAATGCACAATCTTCTGGTGACAAATAAAAGGCCTGTGTCTATTTAGGTGATTTTTGACTAGTTGTCTTTGAGGATAAAAGTGAGAACAGAAAGATTAATTTCTTAGGAAGAAATACATTTAAGAATGTTTATCAGTATAACTGGTCAGTTTCAGCAACTCAATTCATGAAATGTAAACATGAAATGGTTTTATTTTCTCCAAAATGATGAACAGTGTTCTGCCAAAAGCCCCTTTTCCCCTGGGTGGGGGGCTCCCTAATGGCATCTTGTTCTAACTACCATTTTCAGGTATACCAACTGTTTAAACAGTCTTATCCTAGTTTCAAAATGTAGTCCACTTATTAAAAACTTCGTATCTTATATTTAATTCAATGTGCACAGGTGGACTTATGGTTCTAGTATCTTGGAGTGGAAGGGCCTTCTCACACGTGTCTCCTTGTCCTCTGCATGTGTAATCTTTAGTGTGGGGGCAGGAAGGGAATAGAAAAAGAAGATATTTCCTTGTGAGACTGTGTATAGTGAGTTGGCTGTCAGTGATGCTCAAGTTTCTATCCCATTTTTTGTCTGTTATTGATGCATCTCTATCTAACAGTTTGTTAGTTCTTCAAGTAGTTCCTATGGGAGAAGTTCACCCCTCATAATTCTCTCTACCTAATACCAGACTCCTCTCATTCAACCCCTGCTTACTCCAGTCAGGTCACCACACAGCCTTTTGCTAAAGGAATCCTAATGCCCAGCAGGTGACCCATACATAGATGGCTGTACCTAAACATGACTTTGCCAAGGTGACTGTTGGATCCATGGTGTTACCCGTGTCAAATGGAGGTAGTGTTGACATCTCCCAGGAATCCCCATTTCTCACTCCCTTTATTTCTTTTCTCATTCTTTGACTATGTCCCAGTAGTACTACTAGCCAAAATGGTGGCTTTGAGTGAATTGGGAAGCTATTCCTTTCCTTGAGGGATGTAGCACTGTGCCATGTCTTACACCTTGACTTTGGATTATGGGTTATATTTCAGTCCTCATTTTTAACCTCTGCTAGGTGCTCTTGTGCAGGGCACAGCCTCGACAATCATACATGGTAGTCCCGAGTTTGGCTGCTCAGCCTCCTAGACCAGTGGCTCAGCACTCTCAGGTACAAGATGATTCTTCTTACCAACAATGTCACATTGCATGAGAACTGTTTGGTACCAATAATCTTATAGTGAGGAATGTTGAACTCCTTGCTCCTGACATGAGAGGAAAAGGGTGAAGGAAAGATTGATGCTCCAAAAACTTTGCATTATGCCTAAAGGCAACCTCCTGCAGGCCATCTCTTACACTCAGATGGTAAAAGTCTGCAAACCAGTTGGCTTCTCTGGCTACTGAGAGCAGGGGAATCATGAAACCTCCTTAAAGTTGTCCCTGTATCAGTGGTTTTCGACCAGGGACAGTTTTGTCTTCCATGGGACATTTGGCAACTTCTGGAGACGTTTTTGGTTGTCACAACTGGGAGGCAGGTGCTATTCCCATCTAGAGAGAAGAGGACATGTGTGCTGCTAAACATCCTATAACGCATAGGACAGCCTCCCAAAGCAAAAAATTATGTGGCCCAAAATGTCAGTAGCACCAAGGTTGAGAAATTCTGCCTTAAAGTACCGAGCACTTTGGTCCTCACACTTCTAGGGCATCAGAAAATGACCTTACCTCAGTCTCTCACATCAAGGACCAGAAGAGCTAAATTCTCACTTTTGATTTTTCACTAAGTGATGGCTCTTGACAAATCTCTGCTTCAATTTATTCCATCAAATGTGATGAAAGTATCTGTTGTACTGAATTTATAGGGTGGTAGTAAGACTAAAATAGGATAATAGCTATAATGTGCTTTGGAAAAAAATTTTTTTAATCTACAAAACTCATTATTTATGTCATACTGAGAGCTTTCCAGATAACTAGAAAAGCATTCTGGCTGAGTGTGGCTGCCTTCCTCTCTACTTTATCCTCTTGCTTAAGTATAGCATTAAAACATCTGTTTTAGAAATACATCACTTGTTTAAACATAAGATAAGTTATGTAGATGAGAGAATTTGCATGAAGTGATTGTCTTTGGTATTCATCTTTTCTTACACTCTATTATTTCCCTTGTAANCCTTTTATAATTGAGAGTTCACTATGATTGTGTAGTTTTTTTATTTTTGAATAATTTTAGATTTATGGAAAAGTAGCATATAGTAAAGAGAGGTCCCATATACACTTAATCCAACTTCCCCAAGGTTAACATCTTATATAACCGTGGTATATTTGTCAAAACTAAGACAATAATATTGGTACAATATATTAACTAAACTGTACATTTTATTTGGATTTCACCAGTCTTCCCACTAATGTCTGCCTTTTTGTGTTCCAAGATCCAAGCAAAGCCAAGATATCACATTACATTAGTTGTCATATCTCCTTAGTCTACTCGAAGTGTGATAGTTTCTGTCTCATCTTGTTTTTCTTACCCTTGACACCGCTGAAGAGTTGTAGTTGTATTTTAACTGCAATTTATGATTAGCCATGCTTTCTTTCCTTCCTGTTATCTTGGTATCAATTATGTCTAGGTTCAGTTGAATACAACAGAAAATCTATAATAACAGTTATGTAAACAAGTGTAAAAATTTAGCAGTTGAGAATTGGTATGATTCTGTGGTTTTCAGAAACCCAGGCTTTTACTCTGTGTCTGCCTTTTCACCCTTAACACTGTCTTCTGTTCTCACATATAGCCCAAGATTGCTATTGGAGCTTTGAGAAACAGGAAGGAGGAAGTAGCTCCCTGTCCTATCTTTAAGGGCTTTTCTGGAAGTCCTACCCAACAACTCATGACTATATCTCTCTGGCCAGAACCTAGTCACACAATCATACTGACTACAAGGAATGCTGGGAAATGTGGTCTTTCAGCTGAACTTCTAGCCCCCCAGACAAAATTGGGATTCTCTTTCTAAGAAAGAGGTTGGAAAGAAACATTGCATGGGCAATTAACAGAATCTGCTTCAACCAGGTAAGAATAAATGGGTAGATAAGTAAATGGTTTGGGGAAATTTGGGGAATGAGTGAAGAAACAGAAAAACAGCCATCTGGGAGCCCTGGATGAGAAGAGAAACATTTGTAGACTATTATGTTTCTGGGGATTAAGACAGACACTACCCTTTTGTTTATACTCCAAAGCCTTTAACTGAACCCCTAAGCTCCTGTCTTTTGTTTTTATTCCCAGTAGTAAAAACCTTTGTCTCTGGTCCTTTATGAATAATTAAATGGCCATGAGGCAATAATAATAATAATTATAATAATAATTATAATAATAATAATAATTATTATTATTATTTATTTCTACCTGGTCCTTTATGAATAATTAAATGGCCATGAGGCAATAATAATAATAATTATAATAATAATAATAATTATTATTATTATTTATTTCTACCTTCCTATAAATTTTTAAGAAGGTGTCAAGAATTTTCCTGCAATTAGGAGACCCTTTCCCCCTGTATGGCAAATACTTGCCATTAATGGTAGGGCAAGCAGGGAGAGGCAGGCTGAATCAAATGCTGAGGACTGCAACGCGCGGGTTGTTAGGGTCACTTTCTCTGGTAGAATTATAAGGAATTAGAGAGCAGCTGGAGTTGCTTAAGGAATGAGCTTCTGTGTCAGGTGGTTGCTAAGGCCTTGCTGCAGTAAAGAATAGAAAATATGTGTCTATGGGAGCTCGTTTTTTTGTTGTTGCTGTTTCCTATGGAAGAGCCCTTTGGAAAGAAATGTTTAAATCTGGGTTTCTACAGCATTCAATAAAACACAATAGACCTAGAATGTGAAGATGATTTTAAAAGAACATGTAATTGTCGTTATCCCTAAATTAAGCTTTTATTTTAATAATTTTAATTTGAATAATAATTATTTTAAAGAGCTGGTTACCTTACCCTAACAATGAAATATTACCACCCTCAACCCCCCACATTCTGAAATAGGAGTAAATAATGACCACTTCAAATCTCTGGAGAGAATGCACAATCTTCTGGTGACAAATAAAAGGCCTGTGTCTATTTAGGTGATTTTTGACTAGTTGTCTTTGAGGATAAAAGTGAGAACAGAAAGATTAATTTCTTAGGAAGAAATACATTTAAGAATGTTTATCAGTATAACTGGTCAGTTTCAGCAACTCAATTCATGAAATGTAAACATGAAATGGTTTTATTTTCTCCAAAATGATGAACAGTGTTCTGCCAAAAGCCCCTTTTCCCCTGGGTGGGGGGCTCCCTAATGGCATCTTGTTCTAACTACCATTTTCAGGTATACCAACTGTTTAAACAGTCTTATCCTAGTTTCAAAATGTAGTCCACTTATTAAAAACTTCGTATCTTATATTTAATTCAATGTGCACAGGTGGACTTATGGTTCTAGTATCTTCTACCATTTTCAGGTATACCAACTGTTTAAACAGTCTTATCCTAGTTTCAAAATGTAGTCCATTTATTAAAAACTTCGTATCTTATATTTAATTCAATGTGCACAGGTGGACTTATGGTTCTAGTATCTCGGAGTGGAAGGGCCTTCTCACACGTGTCTCCTTGTCCTCTGCATGTGTAATCTTTAGTGTGGGGGCAGGAAGGGAATAGAAAAAGAAGATATTTCCTTGTGAGACTGTGTATAGTGAGTTGGCTGTCAGTGATGCTCAAGTTTCTATCCCATTTTTTGTCTGTTATTGATGCATCTCTATCTAACAGTTTGTTAGTTCTTCAAGTAGTTCCTATGGGAGAAGTTCACCCCTCATAATTCTCTCTACCTAATACCAGACTCCTCTCATTCAACCCCTGCTTACTCCAGTCAGGTCACCACACAGCCTTTTGCTAAAGGAATCCTAATGCCCAGCAGGTGACCCATACATAGATGGCTGTACCTAAACATGACTTTGCCAAGGTGACTGTTGGATCCATGGTGTTACCCGTGTCAAATGGAGGTAGTGTTGACATCTCCCAGGAATCCCCATTTCTCACTCCCTTTATTTCTTTTCTCATTCTTTGACTATGTCCCAGTAGTACTACTAGCCAAAATGGTGGCTTTGAGTGAATTGGGAAGCTATTCCTTTCCTTGAGGGATGTAGCACTGTGCCATGTCTTACACCTTGACTTTGGATTATGGGTTATATTTCAGTCCTCATTTTTAACCTCTGCTAGGTGCTCTTGTGCAGGGCACAGCCTCGACAATCATACATGGTAGTCCCGAGTTTGGCTGCTCAGCCTCCTAGACCAGTGGCTCAGCACTCTCAGGTACAAGATGATTCTTCTTACCAACAATGTCACATTGCATGAGAACTGTTTGGTACCAATAATCTTATAGTGAGGAATGTTGAACTCCTTGCTCCTGACATGAGAGGAAAAGGGTGAAGGAAAGATTGATGCTCCAAAAACTTTGCATTATGCCTAAAGGCAACCTCCTGCAGGCCATCTCTTACACTCAGATGGTAAAAGTCTGCAAACCAGTTGGCTTCTCTGGCTACTGAGAGCAGGGGAATCATGAAACCTCCTTAAAGTTGTCCCTGTATCAGTGGTTTTCGACCAGGGACAGTTTTGTCTTCCATGGGACATTTGGCAACTTCTGGAGACGTTTTTGGTTGTCACAACTGGGAGGCAGGTGCTATTCCCATCTAGAGAGAAGAGGACATGTGTGCTGCTAAACATCCTATAACGCATAGGACAGCCTCCCAAAGCAAAAAATTATGTGGCCCAAAATGTCAGTAGCACCAAGGTTGAGAAATTCTGCCTTAAAGTACCGAGCACTTTGGTCCTCACACTTCTAGGGCATCAGAAAATGACCTTACCTCAGTCTCTCACATCAAGGACCAGAAGAGCTAAATTCTCACTTTTGATTTTTCACTAAGTGATGGCTCTTGACAAATCTCTGCTTCAATTTATTCCATCAAATGTGATGAAAGTATCTGTTGTACTGAATTTATAGGGTGGTAGTAAGACTAAAATAGGATAATAGCTATAATGTGCTTTGGAAAAAAATTTTTTTAATCTACAAAACTCATTATTTATGTCATACTGAGAGCTTTCCAGATAACTAGAAAAGCATTCTGGCTGAGTGTGGCTGCCTTCCTCTCTACTTTATCCTCTTGCTTAAGTATAGCATTAAAACATCTGTTTTAGAAATACATCACTTGTTTAAACATAAGATAAGTTATGTAGATGAGAGAATTTGCATGAAGTGATTGTCTTTGGTATTCATCTTTTCTTACACTCTATTATTTCCCTTGTAATTGTTTTTTTTTTTTTTTTTTTTTTTTTTCCATTTTGAAATAGTATATTACCTACATCCTGAAAAAAAAAAGTTAATTCAAACTTGGGCTAGTTTATGAATTACTAAAACCATCTAAAATTCCATCATTTAACTATGATCAGAGTCTAAACTAAATTTATATAATTTTGAACTTGATATACATGAAACACACAAATTGAACTTGGGCATGCACAATCATTAAATCATTTTACCCAATCACATATTAAATAATTACTAAAACCATCTAAAATTCCATCATTTAACTATGATCAGAGTCTAAACTAAATTTATGTAATTTTGAACTTGATATACATGAAACACACAAATTGAACTTGGGCATGCACAATCATTAAATCATTTTACCCAATCACATATTAAACGGGGTTAAACATTATACAAATATCTATGTATATTCGCAAATGTTTTCACAGTTAGACATCTACCAAAGGGGTGCTTAAGATCATACGAATGGGGTTCACAGTGAGCTTATTTTCAGTGGTTGACCGTTTACCAAAACAATATGTTACCTTCCTAAAGTGAATCTTTAGTTAGCAATCCAATTGCAGAACTTCATCTTAAGAATTAAAAGGAATCAGCTGGAAAATGCTATTAGGTTTACACATCAGAAATAATGTATGACAGACAGAGAAGGGTGTAAATGGATGAAAGGCTTTTAGTTTTCTTCTTTTGACGCACTGTTTAAAAGGGGTATACCTGCCTGGTTTGTGTCAGGGTATCATATAGATATATTTTGTCTGAAACATGTTAGTTCTGGTAGCACAAGTGAAAGAAAATCCCCCACCTCCCACATGATGATTCCATGATCACACAGAAATGTAACATCTATAATTCTCTGTGTTTCTCTGGAATTCTAGAAAGGAATCTTAAACATATACCATTACTCTCTTTTTCCCTTGGTTAAGATGTGCATATTAACCATGGTTATGTTTAAATGCACTATTTCCTTTATTTTTAGTGCTCCATCATTTGATCTTTGTGCTAAGCTCTTTATATTGGGCTTTACAATTCACATGTTTGCCGAGCCCTGTTGCATAGAAACAAGAAGCACAAATGCCTTGTGCTACTATTCTTGACTATGCCAGGGAAGAAGGGCCAACGTTGCATGGCCTGCTGGGGTACAGATGAGTGTGTAAGGAATGAGAATTTGATAAGGGCAAATATTCTTTGATTTTCTCATCCACAAACATTTATCCATCTGCTTTCTTTTCTGCCTCCTCCTTTAATAAAAGAAATACCCCCGGTTTTACATTCTTTCCAAATACTGCAGTTTGAATGGGGTGGTGTGGGGAAAAGGAGACAGTAAACTGCCTTGTAAATTTGTGAATTGTGACTTGAGCTCTTCCTCTTCCAGTACAGAGAATGTGTGTGTCATGAATCAAAGTGAAGATATCCTTTATAGGCACATAGTCAAGCAATTGCTGAGTTTGTTTTATGGCAGTAGTGTAGTTGCTGAAATTGTATAACAAAGCTTTTCCAAACAATCACCAGAATTTAAATTACTATTTAATGTAGATTGGCAGATAGTATTACTGATGAAACATAAGGGCTCCTGCTCGCCACAGCAGTTGACATGATTGTGGCATATTACTGTGTTGTTCTGGATGGCACTCTGCCCATTTCTGGTGGTCAGTGGGTGCTAAATAATACCAATATGTCAAGTGCTTCTTATTTTTCACCTGGGGACATTTATAATTCTCTGCTTCCTGCACTTTCTAATTCTTCATGGTCAATGATAGGAATGAATATTAATTACTCTGGGAATATGAGTGTTGACTTGAGAAATTAATATTCTGTTAAATAATGTTTTCATTGATCAAACCAAGGTGTCCCTGGACTATGTTCTCTTGTACTGGTCCTCCTCCTTCTGGCCTAAGATCTAACATCTTTTTAGAATTACCAAAACTGAACAAGGGTAATTGCCTTTTAATTTAGGTCTGGTGTTTAGATGTGATTTACTTTAAAACCTTCTTAAGTATGGCATTTAAGTCTACTTGACATTCCTAATTCTGTCTCTGTAGCTCAGCCAAAGATGTTGCTTTGATTTCTGATCTGCACATTCCTGGGAGCATGGGGTCTCATTTGTCTTTAAAAGAGAGATGTAAGCCTATTTGAAGTTTCAGTTGACTTATAGTTCTTTTTTGGCCTTTGCTACTAATAGCTGGCAGAGAATAAAACTAGACACGTCAATCACTGTCTAGATTTTATAAACTGTTGACTGTTTCTTGAAGGAATGTAAGGCCTATTTTATTGGTCTGTTGCACCATATAGGGGATTTATAGAGTGTCAAAAAAATGAAAACTACGGCTAGCTAGCAACATCTAGATCTGCTAGTAATAAAGTCATTGCAATTAATTACTACCCATTAAATATAAATGAGCAGAAATTACACCAAGGAGAGTATCAAAAGCATTTCAATCCCTAGAACTCTTTTGGCATTATCATATTTAATGCTCTGTAAAGAGTTGAACTAACTAGTTTTCCTGATTTTTATTAAGCTGAACAGATTGTCTCTGTTCCCTGACGGTGCTTTGGGTAACACTTCACTAGACCTTGCCTTTGCCAGTAACGGCCGCTCTTCCATAGAAGCAACGTACCATGCTCTGACCACCTCCTGTCTTCTCAGTTCACTCCCTCTGGTCCCTCAATTCCAAAAACCCTTTGATTCCTATCAAGACCTTCAATCTGTTTCCCTAACACCATTTAACTTTTCCTCAGTGCCCTCAATTTCTTATTCCTCCCTTAAATTTCATGATCAATTATACTTACTTCTTTGTAACACTCTTAAATCTCTTGCCCATTTTTCTCTTATCCCCACTTATACTCACTATTACTTACAACCCTGTTTAAATTAACATCTACACTCATGCCATGCCTGCCTTCATGCAGAAGAATGTGGCTGGGAAAACCACAGTCGTGCCAAGCAGTCTTACTCTATATTCATGATGGTAACTTCAAGTGGGCCCTTAATTCTGCCTATAGCAGCCAATGTGTCTAGTTGTGCTAGAATACCAAACAACCCCAAAGTTTCAGTGGCAAATGCAATCAATATTTGTTTCTTATTCACTTTATGCTTGTATGGACTCTGAAGGTCAACTTTGATTCCTTACTCGGGACCCAGGCTAATGGAGCAGCTTCTTCCTGGAGGTGTGGCTATTCTTAAGGCAAGGGAAAGAAAAGATGGTAGAACCACATGATGTTTCTTAAAGCTTTTCTTCCAATGTGATAAGTGCCACTTCCACTTATACTGCAGTGGCCAAAGTCACTTGATCAAGCCTAACATCAGTGGGGTGGGAAATGTAATCTCCCTGCAGGGACAAGCATGGTAAGGAGGAGCTAGTAGGACAGGTCGGGGAATGCTTTTATATTAATACAACCTACCACCCTGTCCAGTACTACGATTTCTCACCCAATCCCTCTTCCATACTCACCAATTCTCATTTAATTCTTTCTCCACTCCCTCAAACCTTTAATACCTCCTCTTCTCTCCTTATTCTCTGTTGATGACCTTGTTTTCCATTTCAAGGAAAAAACCAAAACAATCCAAAGAGAAATTCCACAAGCTCCTACCTACCCACCTACATGCACTTGTGGCCAAAAATGCTACCTTCCCTTGGATCAACTTTCCATACTCCTACTAAGGGCTGACACCTTCATTTGTCTACTAAATTATATTGCCTCTCACCTCCTTGAAGCCGTTGCCCTGGCAACTCTTTTCTCACTTCTGTGTTGTCAATTTCTATTCTGTACTGGATCAGCCCCATCAGTATGCCGATATGTTGTTATTTTTCCAATCTTAAAAAACAAAACAAATAATTTCTGACCTCATTTCCCCTCATGATACTTCTCTATTTACCTTTCTCATCTTTGAAAGAGCTGTTTATGTATGCTGTCATTAAGTTCTCTCCTCCCATCTCTCCTGAACCCACTGCCCTTATGAAAGCCTCAATAACCTTTATTTTATTGAAGCCAATAGTCAGTTTTCAGCCCTCATCTTCCTTGACGTATCAGCAGCATGGAAATAATTTCTCCACTTGGCATTCGGGACACTGCCCAAATTTGGTTTTCATTTTACCTCTATGACTACCCCTTCTGTGTCTTTTTGTGGTTTCCTCCCAGTCTTTCTGACTTCTTCATCTTGGAGTGCTTCAGGAAGCAGTAATGGGCTTTTTTCTTTTTCTCTCTCTGTCTATACTCTCTCCTTTGGTAAGCTCATCGGATCTTTTGATTTTAAGCAAATTCTACTTGCTGCTGTCTCTCAAGTTTATAACTTGAGCTTGCACTTCTCCTATGAGTACCATACTTACAGTTCCCATGCCTACTTTACATCACCAGTTGGGTTTCAGTTAGGCATTTCTGATGCAATGTGTCTTAAAACCATCTCAGACCTCTCCCAAACCTGCTCCTTTCGTTGTCTTCTCCATCTATCTCAGTTAGTGGAAATTCTATTTGTCCATGTGTATGAACCAGAAACATTGTAGCTATTGTTCATGCTCTTATTCTTTCCCTCTAAATATCTATGTGATCCATTAGCAAATTCTGGTAGCTCTGCCTTCAACATATGTAAAATATTTGACTGCTTCCCACCGATTTCACTCTTACCACCAAAATGCAAGCCGCCCTTGTCTCTCTTAAGGATTATTGCTATAGTGTCCTGCCTGGTCTTCCTGTGTCTGAACTTGTTCCCTTCCATCTATTTTCATTAGAGAAATAAGAATATCTTCTCATTTCAGGGTAAAAGGAAAGTCATTGCAACGACTATAAGAATGACTGTAAACACTTATTTTTTACACTTGGACACTTTTGAGAGTGAAAGAGGAACTAATAATAATTATGCTGGACAACAGGCATAACCTGGGATTTTCCTAGGGAAACTGGGATGTATGGTCACCGTACCAATAAGTCTCTACAGTAACTGCCCCTCATTTTTTTCTCCATTGTATTTACCTCAGTATCTCAGTTTTTTTTTTTAAGAAAATGTTTTATTATTATTATTATTATTATTTTTTCAGTAACTGCCCCTCATTTTTTTCTCCATTGTATTTACCTCAGTATCTCAGTTTTTTTTTTTTAAGAAAATGTTTTATTATTATTATTATTATTTTATTTTATTTTTTTTACATGCTAGGATGTTGTTGCAGAGCAGTTGTGCAGTTGGGAGGGAGGGGGAGAGGGGAAAGGGGAAGCAAATATGATGGAAGAAGGAGGAAGGAGGAGGGGTAGGATTGAGGCCTGGGGCACCCCCTCATTCCCACAGGGGAGACTGGGGGCTCTAGCGATGGCTTGGTCATTGCCAGGCTGGGTGCAAATGTCAAGGGGGTGTGGCAAACGCCCTTGCCCCCTACTACTCCAGCTCGGGAACCTGGGGCCTTTCTTGCTGAGACTCAGTGGTCATCACTGGGCTGCCTGCAGGTGTCAGGGAGGTGTGGCCAAGGCCCAAGGCCCCCAACTGCCCTGGCTCAGGAGAGCCTGGGGTGTTTCCTGAAGCAGCTCAATGGTCACTGCTGGGCTGGTTGTGGGTGTTGGGGGGGCATGGCTGAGGCCCATAGCCCCCTACTGCCCCAGCTTGGGAGAGCACAGGGCACTTCCTCTGGTGGCTCAGTGGTCATCGCTGGGTTGGCTGCATGTGTCAGGGGGGCCTGGCCGAGGCCCTCGTCCCCCACCCTCAGGACTGGTTGTGGGTGTCTGGGGGCATTGCTGAGGCCCCATTTATGGCTTCATAGCCCAGGAGACTTCTGTTCTTCCTAGGTGTTATAGGTGGTCTTTGGTGAAATGAGACCTTTACTAGTTAATATCAAACTTTGTCTCTGGTTGCGGGTACTTTGTTTTTTCTTTCAGTTCTGTGTTGGATTATTTGCTGTTCCCACTACTTAAACTCTTCGTTGGAACTAATTTGTTGTCCTTTGCTTACTTCTAAAATGGGGGAACTTCCTGTGGGGGCCAGTACTTGAGCCCTGTGGCTGAGCTAAATTGCTGCTTTGCTGCTGGTTCCCTGGGGAAGGCTTTTTGTGCAGCTCAGGTTTTAATGGATGACTTTATAGGTACTTCTGGCTCTCATGAGATCTGGTACACCTGGGTTGTGTAGAAACACTGGTCTGGGCCTGAGTCTTTTCATCAAACTGCACCCCTGCAGATCTGTATTCCTGACCAGTCTATACTGAGTGGTCCTGTGCTGATTGGGGGGCAGATCAGCTGTCCTTCCTGTGCCCCAGTGTTCCCCAGTGGGCCTGTCTCCCCCACTGCCTGTGCTGCAAACACTTCCCATGGGATGGGCTGTGCTCCGGTCCCTTGCAATGACTCACAGGCCTCTGAGTGGCTCCTTTTTCTCAGTTGTTGTGGCTCCTCGCTCCTATGTGGGTGCACGGGAGCCCTATTAGTGGTCTTGCTGTCCTGGGGCCACCAAGGCCCTCTTCTCCCCTGCCGCCTCCAAGCAACTTCATCTGAAGGGCACAGCTGTGGTTTTTGCCAGCTTCTGCTCCATGCTCTCGGCAGCTCCAGCCTGGAAGCGGCCAGAGCTCAAAATGGTCAGAGTGTTTTTTTCTTTCTCTCATCGTGGCTTCTCCCCGCTTCATGAACTCTGTAGGTCTCTCCTCCTCTTCCCCTGAGCTCTAGTGTCCCTAGCTTGGCTGTCATTGCTTTTTTATAGTTGTAAATTGGTTGATTTGTGGGAGAGAATGACTCTGGGGACCATCTCTTCTGCCATCTTGACTGGAAGTCAGTATCTCAGTTTTTTACTACCACATCTTTTTTTATTGTCTGTCTCTCTTCTAGAATATAAATTCCATGAAGATAATTTTTTGTTGTTGCTTTTGCTCTGTCTTTAGTGCCTAGAATGTGCTCAATAAATATTTGACTTAATGAGGTATATTTTTATTAATTCAATTTAACAAATATTTACTGAGTGTTTTTCAAGGCATGGGGGAGTTCCATGAAGCCCAAAAATAAGACATGTCTAAAAGCTCCTCAAGTAATTTACAGACTTGGCAGGGGATATTTTGCCATTTGTCAATATAAAACTTTTACTAAGATTGTTAAAAATTAAAAGTGTAAGTCTATCCCTTCAAAAACCTTGTACATGAGGCACTGGGATGGTTGTAAGATACAAGAGGCAGCAAGGCACACAGGGTCTCAGCCCTATGGGGTTTCAGATACTCAGGGAGAAGCAGATAAATAAGCATATCACATATATCAGTACTGTGCAAAGTGCAACACCTCTGGAATGGTTAAATGTTCTGAGCCTGGTGCATTCAATGTGCCTGAAGTGAGGTGGGAGACGTCTCTGCACAGCTGATTAGAGAATGTTGACTGAGTCTTCACTGGGCCAGCCATTAGTCTATATGTTTTATCTATATTGTCATAAAATTCTTACAAAATATCTACAAGGTAGGCACTATTATTATTCCCATTTTATAGAACTGAAGCACATAAGAGTTAACTAAGTGGACCAAGGTTATACGATTAGTAAAGCATACAGCTTTAACTTGAACCCTGGCAGGGCTGGTCTCAGAGCTTTGCACATGACTATTACACTCTATCAGCTCATAATGAGGTTTGTCTGATACATCTCAGTTTACACCTGTTGTCCGGACACAATTATTAATAGAATCCACTTTCACTCCCAAAATGTTTTGGTTTGGATGAGAACTTATGTGGCCCCCCTTCTCATAGGTTATACAGGAGGAGATGGTTATGGATGTGTAGAAGGGACACTGTGGGAGGTGAGAGCTCAGAGTCTAATACCTCCCAGCAACCATTAAGTTTTATTCTGGAGTCCTTTTAGAGTAAATCTGCCTTTCCACCTGTGCTTTGCCTTATTTTTGTTATTAATTTTAATTAATTAATTAAATTTAAATTTAATTAATCAATTTAAGGTGTTATTTTTGTTAAAATATTGGTAATTAAGACTGACTATACAATCTTTGCATGCAAAAAACATTTCTGCTTTTTGTGCATGTGTGCTTTTGGAGGAGCTCCAAGTCAGCAAGGGGCCAGGTGAGGACAAGAGATGAGCATCATCCCGATTATGTACATGCCACTGTAGCAGAGTGAGAGGTCATCAGCTAGCTGTCCATTAGACAGATCTATGGTCTACAAATTTTGTGATTGCATGCCCTGCATGTGAAAAATTTTGAGCCTGAGCCACCAATATTTTCAACTAATGTATATGTATTCTAAAACATATACAGA
Source organism: Galeopterus variegatus (assembly GCF_000696425.1). Taxonomy (NCBI): domain Eukaryota; kingdom Metazoa; phylum Chordata; class Mammalia; order Dermoptera; family Cynocephalidae; genus Galeopterus; species Galeopterus variegatus. The sequence goes on along the minus strand of NW_007731365.1, from coordinate 35,824 downwards.
GATAGAAATGAAAATGGGTGTAATGAAAATCAAATATAATGATCATAAACTACTTTTTACCTGTAATTTATTAATGAGATGATTATAAAAAGCCGTTTCCTCTCACTAATATAATAGTTTAGTGTAAGCAATGTTTTTGAATATCCAATTATTTTTAAACCCTTGGCTTACGCTTTTTCATGCAGAGATTCAAAGATATGGTCCACTTTATTTGGATACTTGTTTTCACTGTGTCACAGGTTAAAGGGATACCTCACGAAGATAACCAAATGCAAGTGGAAAGAGTGCAGTGTTGGTTGTGCTTACCAAGACTTTCATTTTCATCTCAGACACTAATCATGCAAATATTTTTATTAATTAAAATTTGGCTAGTCAGTTCTCTGATATTCATTATTACATTTTCTTTCAAATTACTGGAAGATGCTACATTTTAATATATTTAATATAGCTAGCCCTCCATATCCCTACAACAGTTGTAGATTCAACTAACCTGGGATTAAAAATATTCAGGGGAAAAAAAAATGGATGGTTGTTTCTGTACTGAACATGTACAGATTTTTTTCTTGTCATTATCCCCTTAATAATAGAGTATAACAGCTATTTACATGACACATTGAATTAGGTATTATAAGTAATCTAGAGATGATTTAAAGTATATGGTAGGGTGTGCAAAGGTTATATGCAAATAATACATCGTTCTATGTCAGGAGTTTGAGCATCTGTGCATTTCGGTATTTGTGGGGGTACTGGAATCAAACCCCCATGGATACTGAAGGATGACTGTATATGAGTCCAAAACCCACAGCAACCCTTTATTTGGAAGATTTATAAACAGGTTTGAAAATTGTGTTTACAAGTTTTCTTTCTAAAGTAATCATCTTCTTATTTACCCATAGGGAAGGCATTTTTTTTTTCCTCTATACTGTGTTTTTGTTTTGGCTAATTTTTACCAAGTAAAAGAAGGATAAGGGTTTCCTAGATGATATGTGGCTTTTAAAATTTTTCTTACAGTGAGGAACCCTCAAAAGAGCACTTTATGTCTGTCATAAAATTTAGTTAATTATGTGAAATTAAAGTGACTTTTAAATATGGTGAAAAATTATGGAGCTGTCTTTTCATGTTCTGAGTGCTTACTTTTAATGTGTCTTACTAATTGTGATGACTTCATACTATCGTTAAGAAAAATCTCAAGGCACACTATTTATATAAGATTTATTATTAATCTTTTAAATATGGTGAAAAATTATGGAGCTGTCTTTTCATGTTCTGAGTGCTTACTTTTAATATGTCTTACTAATTGTGATGACTTCATACTATCGTTAAGAAAAATCTCAAGGCACACTATTTATATAAGATTTATTATTAACAGTAGTTAATGTAAGTCCATATTTCAAATAAACTTCTTGATAATTTTTAAAGATTTTAGTCTGCTTCTTGTTAGGTATAATTACGCTGCTACTTAAGTTTTCTGTGGCTGATGAAGAGCTCATAAGAAGAATGGAAGACGTGTCAGCCTTTCCATTTTTGTGTTGTTTACTTGGGCTTCCATGATTCTTGTTTAATCTGTTCATTTTTTGGTTTTTTGTTTTGTCTGAAAAGTTTTGAACCACTTGTCCCTTTTGTAAAGAATAATTTTGTTAAAACTAGATAATATCATCTATAAATGCACCTCACTATACGCATGCATACTGAAACATGTTTCAGTATTCTGAAAGCAAGCGAACACTTCAGGGATCTGTAGCAGGATGAATAGCAGCCCCCTAAAAGAGGTGTCCACCCAGAACCTCAGAATGTGACCTTATTTGGAATAAAAGTCTTCGTAGATGTAATTGTAAGGATCTCGAGATGAGGTCATCTTGGAATTAGGTGAGCCCTAGATGTAATAACAGATGTCTTATAAGAGACAGAAAAGAAGACACAGAGAGAGACACAGAGAAAAAGACCATGGGAAGACAGAGGCAGAGACTGGAGTGATGTGTCTACAAACTAAGGAGCATCAGACACTGCCAGGAGCCACCAAGAGCTGCCAGAGGCAAGGGAGGATTCTCCCTCAGAGCCTTCAGAAGGAGCATGGCTCTGCTGATGTTTCAATTTTGGACTTCTGGCCTCCAGAGTTGTGAAAGAATACATTTCTGTTGTTTTAAGCCACTAAATTTGTGACAATTTGTTATGACAGCCCTGGAAAACTAATAGAGACCCCATTGTCCCCTCTTCTGTTCTGTGACTACCTCACTTCTCCCAGAGGACCCTTAAATACTATACCTGACTCAGGCACAACTGATGTGTAATCTGAGTGAAGTAAGAGTGCCAACCCATGCATAAAACATCAGTGTCATGTCCTCGCACCCTAAGTCTGTCATCCTGCCCAACACCTGGGGTGCATGTATCCCTCTTTGGAGACCCCTGGGGAAAGATTTTTATATTTCAAGATGTATCTGTTTGATTTCAAACAATCAAACACCCTTCCTCAAGAGCCCCATCAGATAATATACTGAGGCCACACAGCAGCACCTTGTTATCCTGTGAAGAGCTGAGAACATAGGATGTGAGGAAGGACATGGGACTAAAACATGGTGTTTGGAGGACGTACAGCAGGGAAGATGAAAAGTTAAAATCCTGGCCCAGGATGTGGCCATGGCCTGCATATACAAATAGCTAACATAGCCTTTCAAGGTCACACAATGCAAATAAATTTAATAAATATGGAAATATATTTCTACTTCTTTTCAGATGCCATTATAATATTATTGCATTTTAAATTATTGCAATAGTATCAAGTGCTTATTGTAAAATATAAACAGTGAAGAAAAATGTAAGACATTTGATTCTATTATTTGGTATATTTTCCTTCCACCTCCCAATGTGTGTATTTTTAAATTGAGATCACAGTGTATATAGATTTTTATTTCCTGCTTTTGTTCACTTATCATTTTAGTGTGCAAATATTAATGTGGTTGAAAACTGTGGTGTTATGGATTGATTAGTATCACACCAAAATTCAAAATGTTGAAGTCCTAGCCCTCAGTACCTCAAACTGTGACCTTCTTTGGAAATATGGTCCTTGAAGAGGTCTTAGTGAAGATGAGGTTGTACTGGAGTCGGTCAGGCCCCTGTATCAGTCCATTTCTGTTGCTTATAACAAAATACACAGAACTGGGTGATTTATAAGAAAAATGAAATTTATTGCTTACAGTTTCTGAGGCTTGGAAGCTCAAAGTCCATCTGATGGTGGCAGCAATGACCCAGGGGTCTCACATTGCAAGATGGTGGAAGCAGAGAGAGCAGAGAGAGGAGGTGCCAGGGTCCTTTAAACAACCAGCTCCTGCGGGAACTAATAGAGTGAGAACTCACCACCCTTCCCCACCCAGAGCATTAATCCATTCATGAGGGATCCACCCCCATGATTCAAACATCTTCCAACACTTCCAACACTTCCACATTGGGGATCAGAATTGGGGATCAGATTTCCAGATGAGTTTTTGGGGGACAACACATCCAAACTGTATCAGCCCCTAATCCAGTACAACTGGTGTCCTTATAAACAGGGGAAATTTGGACACAGACATGCACACAGGGAGAATGCCACATAAAGATGAAGACAGAGATCATGATGGATGATGCTTCTACAACCTAAAGACTGCCAAAGATTGCCAGTAAACCAGAAACTAGGGGAAAGGCATAAAACAGATTCTCCCGCCCAGTCTTCAGAAGGAGCCAACTCTGCCAAAACCATACTCTGACTTCAAACCTTTAGCCTTTAGCATGCTGAGACAATAACTTCTTGTTTAAACCATCCAGTTTGTGGTACTTTGTTATGGTAGCACTAGCAAACCAGTAGATCTGGTGTAGTGAGGTGCGTGAATAATAGAGCGGGAGGTCTGGGGTCAAAGCTCAGCTCTTCTTCTACCACACTATGTCATCTTGGGCATATTAACCTTTCTGTGCCTCAGTTTACTAAACTATAAAATGTGGAATAACAATGGTTTGGACCTAGAAAGTCTGTTATAAGGATTAAGTGAGTCCATAAATGCAAAGCACTTAAAGTAGTGTTTGGCATATAGTGGCTATTGAGTCATTTTGTTTATTAGTCCTTGAAAACATTCATAACTGGATATCGTGTCCCATGCATGTACCTTAACTTATTAATCATTCTCCATTAAAAAAATATTGTAAATACTACTGTAATTAACACAGTTGTAAATAAATATTTTTTTCTATTAGGCAAGATTCCTAAGAATACTAAGAATATTAGTATTTTTGAGTCTGTTGATGTCATGTGTTTAAAAACTTCTATATTTTAAAGGGACCCTCCTTATTGTACCTTGACATCATTAAATTTTACAATTAACTAAAATTTTTGCTCATTTCACAGAATGATTTATTATACTTTGCTTCCTGATTATTTAGAATGGTAGTAAGATTGAACAAAATCTATAAATTTTTGAATGCTGATAATTAAGTGATATGTGTTTGGTTGATGAAAAAGAAAACAGATTATCATGGGAAACATACAAGAGCTGTCTTTAGAGAGGAGAAATCACAGATCTTTGAAGCTCTTTACTCCAACCTGTTCTTTTTCCTTGTGAGATGTTGGTCTTTATCAACTCTTTGCTAATAAAATTCACTTTTCTTTTCAATTTTATCACTGATAGCCCCCAGACCTTCTTATTATAGATAAATTGCTAAAACAATATACAAATATTTTAAAGTGACACATCTTGCATTCACTGAGCAACAAAGGCCTGTGATCACAACACCTTCCAGAGGCTGAAATAACCCTGCGTTAGGTTTTTGTAATACGCATGTGTTGGGACTTCCCAGGTGAAAGAGGGAGACATGAGTCTGCCAGGAGCAAACACATATTAATCAATGCCTCTATGAATAACAGCCTGCTAATATCAAAACAACATGGCTTAAAAACCATCCCACAGACAGTGTGTCTCAAAATAAGCCTTTGTCCTCAGTGCTATCTTGCTGGGTCCAGTTAGTCTTAAAGGGCACTGACAATTCAGTGACAAAGGAGCTTAATTTTTTTTACTCAGGAGTTAAAAAATAATAATAATAATTGTAACAAAGATTAAAGAAGAAATCCTTGTAAAGTCTCTTGGTGTCATGAGCTGCTCTCGACATTTTCTTGGAGATTCATCCTCTCAGACCCACAATTGCAGCTCCTACCCCACGAGAATGACGTGAGTGACAGCTCCTTTCCTGTCTCAGCCAGCCACTCACTGCACCCTTCCTTAGCCATTTAGATTCCCAGAAATCCACCCCTGCGCAGGGGTATTTCAGTCCTTCTAAATGGAGAGCCTTTCAGGAAGTCTCCTGGTCAGCTTCCTGCCACTGGTCCATGTGTGTATTCACTTTCCTCCCCATCTTAACTGGAAATGCAGGACACTCCCAGGGCAGTCTCTTCACTCTGGCCACAGTAACTCTCTGTCTCTGTCCCTGTCTCTCTCTTTGTCTCTCTTGTTCTGCCTCTCTCCTTTAGTGCTTGGGGCTGATCTAACTTCAGCATCTCATACTAGTCCTTAAGCTCCCCAAATTCCAAGAGCACCTGTTAAGCCATCTCATTGGTATCCTTAAAGCACCTCCCAATTGGCTTGGGAGATGGGAAAAAACCTTCCCCTAGAAGGGGTTGAGGGGTTCCACAGCACTCTCCAAACTCCAGATGAATTCCAGCCTTCCTGGAACTGGAGGTGAGTGATGTCTAATTCTTGAAGAATAGGTTCTACCATTTCTTAGCAGCTTTCTGTGGGATCTAGACATGGGTTTCCTTTTGCACTAGTTCTCAGAGTTTGGAGCTGAGAAGAAATAAGGAAATCACATTATCATGCTGTTAAATCAAGAATTAAATTAGAATGTAGAAATATTTAGTACATTGATAAAAATCCTAAACATATTTATTTATATAACATATCTATATGGATTGGGGCTACGTTCTCAAAAAAGAGGCTTGACCAAAAATTGTCATCAGGGCACTGGCATAAAGAACGCTTTTGATGGGTGGGAGACTACTATACTGGGTACGTGAAAGACCTAAACTAAGGGATCAAAAATGCCAATGAAGAGGTATCTATATGGATTGGGGCTACGTTCTCAAAAAAGAGGCTTGACCAAAAATTGTCATCAGGGAACTGGCATAAAGAACGCTTTTGATGGGTGGGAGACTACTATACTGGGTACGTGAAAGACCTAAACTAAGGGATCAAAAATGCCAATGAAGAATAAAGGACAACAAAATGTAATGAACTTGGAGACTGATTAGACACTGTTATGGAATGAATTGTGTCTCCTCCTAAATTCGTGTTGAAGCCCTAACACCCAGTACCTCAAAATGTGACTATATTTGGAAATGGGGCCTTTAAAGAGGTAATTAAGTGTTTGATTATCACATGTCTTGGAGAGGACTTTTTTGGGTTGAATATGTTTGGCGATCTTTGGGCTTCCTGAATCTGGAGATCTGTGACTTTCCCTATACCTGGGAAGTTTTCTGCTATTATCTCTTTGAACATGTTTTCAATGCCATTTCCTTTTTCCTCCCCTTATGGAATACCCATGATTCAGATATTTGAGCACTTAAGGTTAGTTGTCTCTCTTAGATTTTCTTCAAGTTTTTGATTCTTCTTTATTTTTTCTGGTCTGCCTGTGTTAATTCAAACAGCCTGTCTTCAAGGTCAGAAATTCTACCTTCTGCTTGTTCCAGCCTGCTGGTTTAACTGTCTGTTGTGTTTTTTATTTTGTTGAATGAATCCTTCAGCTCCACAAGCTCACCTACATTCTTTTTTAATGCATTGATTTCTTTGTACATTTCTTCTTTCAGATCTGTTATATTTTTTCTCATTTCATTGTGTTGTCTGAGTTTTCTTGTATCTCATTTAATTTCCTTAGAATAGTTACTCTAAATTCCTTGTCTGTCCTTTCAAAGACTTTCTGTTCCATAGGATCTAGTGCTTGAGGATTAATATTTTCCTTTGGTGGTGATGTAATTTCCTGATTTTTTGTATTTCTGGTATCTTTCCTTTGGTGTTTTGTCATTGTGGCTGGGGGTATCACAGTCCACTTGTTTCACCCTGCTGTCTGCCTTGGATCCTGAAGGGACTGCCACTTCTGGGCAGGAACTACCCTGGGCCACAAGTCCCACCCCACCGGCCTTCTCCGGCTTGGCTGGCTCAGGGTATGGGAGCCCTGAGGCTGTTAAGTCTCTCCCAGCAGGGGCAGCAGGACTAGCCTGGGCTGGAAGTCCCACCCTGCCTGCCTTCTCTGGCCCTAAAGTGTCTCTAAGCAGTGGGGAGGAACCTGAACTGGGATTCTGCTGTGCATGGCTCCTGTCTGCTCTGGTGCAGATCTTGGGTCTTCCATCACTACTCCTCAATAGCTGCAAATTGGTTGTTCTGTAGGAGAGAGTGACACTAGAAATCGACTACTTCGCCATCTTGACCAGAACTCCCTCTGCAAATATATTTAGTTAAGATGAGGTCATAATGGAGGAGGGTAGCTCCTTATAAGATGGCTATATGACATATAAAATTCTCTAAGTTCATTCTCCTGTCTGTAAAACGGAATAATTTTACCAGTGCCATGTGCATAACACCAGCATTAAAGTAAATCATGTCTGTAAAGCATTGAGTTCCATTTGTGGCACATAGTAGAACCTTAAAAGTAGTTAGTTATTTTCACTGCAAGGTGCCATGAATTAAGTGACTCAGTAAAGAAAATACCACCCTTCTTGTTACCAATCCAATATCTAGTAAACTGATGCAGAAATTTATAGATTAGTAGCAAAGATTTTGGTGCCCTACAGATTGTATCAATTAGGTGACAATATTGAGCTGTCATGTTACCCTGGTCTTGCTAGGGGTGGAGACTGAACACATAGATTCTTTATTCTTGAATATTTAAATATTTTCTTTTTTTTTTTTTTCCCTTTTTTTGTCTTTTTTCGTGACCGGCAACGGACTGCAACCCTCAGTGTCGCGCCCGTACCGGACCGGGACGGGCAACGGGATCGCAACCCTCGGAGTTGCGCCCGCACCTCGCTCAGCCAGTGAGCGGGGGCCGGTCTGTATGTGGGATCCGAACCCTCGGCGGGAGCACCGCTGCGCTCCCAAGCGGCGCACTGTAGCAGTGCGCCACCGGGCCGGCCCTAAATATTTTCTTAATCAAATATTTATCAAATTTTTGTTATAATTCCTCTTTTGTATCTTGGCAAGCAATTTTCCTTTCAACCTTTACCCATCTGTGCTAAGAAGTATATATTTCTATCAAAAAATGTAGAATAATACTTTTACAGATCCAATTTTGAATTGTGGACTTTGTGCATAGGAAAGTTTGTCACCTTTGTGCAGGAAAGCTAAGAGTCGTTAAGAGTACATTTGAGATTTGATATGGTCCTGTGTCCACTAGACCAAGAGAACTTAGACCAGGGCATCAAATTTCATTTTACCCCTGAGAACATATATGATTTAAGATATTGTTCAAACCCTGAACATACTTTTAAAATTTGTAAAATTGCCTCTTTTTCCTTCATCATTAACATTTGTTGGTGTCTTGCTATGTACAACTGGAAATATTGGGAGAAAACGCAGTGTGGTGTAGTGATTTCTAGAAAAGCTGTGCCTGTTATAAGATGTGAACTATATAAATGTACACTGAGAAAGTTAGTCAAAATGTGAACATTTGGGCTGTATGATAATCCTTTCAAATATTTGGAGACATTCTAAATGGACTAAGTTGAAAGAAGGGAACTCATATTATTACAACCCAATTTATAAACAACGATTGATCTTTCTCTTTTCCAAAACTGTAATTTAAGCAGGAAAACATGTTGCCTTAGACATTGCCATGTCCTTCCGAAATTAGAACAGCTGTTTTGCCAGCAGTGTAGATTCCTTTTTCTATAGTGTTAGTAGCATCAGAAAATTTTTTTTCTGATTTCGGAAGGACCAGCTGCTCTGATGTTTTGGGAATATTCCCATATGCTCTGAATGGGAACAATTAAATGAAGGCAAACCAAAGACTTTGACTTCATAGAAGGGACAAAGCTTTTTAAGACTTTTCCAACCAGAATGTTTATTATTAGAGTATTAATTTCCTGGAAGGAATTTTTGCTTCTTTGTGCAACGTAAAGGACAAATTTTTTATCCATTCTCTCATAGGATTTTGTTTTGTACTTCGAATTAATAGTCCAATGAACCAAAAATAGTCCCCAGTGGTTGGCTGGAAAGCTAATTTGAGAGCCACTAGAAATGTATTAAAACATGAGTTAGTACTCAGAATCGGAGTCCTGCAGCCCATCAGAGAAATGTGAGAATCTGCTTTACAAATGACTAATTTCATATTTGTATTTAAGCTCACGGGCACTGCTTTGAAGATGCTTGTTTTATGTATGTTAACATTTAGACCATATAAAGGAGAACAAACATAAACTTCTCTCCCAAGAAGCATATACTGGGACACTAAGTGGCCTACAACTTGAGAATTAGCTGGAAGAGTCTAACTTAGCAATCTACCACCATTTCTCACATCTGTAGTGACAGTCTTCCACCAACCTGTAGAGTCGCTCAAGGTTATCTGTGGCACGAGAGGAATTGCAATCCCTTTCGTCAGGCCTGGACAATTTACATAAAGTAGACTGGGAAATGGGTCCATATGGGGGGCATTGTCAGAATCTTCCAAGAGCGTAAGGCCTGTAGGTGACCTCCCAACCTGGAAATTGTACATAGCCATGAGCCTAATAAATGTGTATGCCCCTTTAAATTAGATGAGTGGTTAACCTGAACCAGTCATCTGTGTTAAAGGAGGAAACTTAGCACAGAAAAACAGGTGATTTACACATCTTTACCAAGATGTGGTTTCTAGTTCTCAGACTCATATGTGTCCTCTAAGCTGCCATTTTTAACTCATGCTGTTTCTACAGTTCCTTTATCTTCTGCAGATGCTCGGCCTCCCAGGTAATTTTGTCATGCTTTAATTTCTATGTTTGTGTTGCAAAAATAACAAGCACAATAAACATACTTTTGCAAACTGCACATTCCTTTCCTCTCTCTAATATTTATATACACACGTGGAGGAGCTTCCTTCACTGCTGCTTTGCTCTGACTTTTTAAGAATCAATATCCAAAGGTAAAGGATCTGTTTATGTCGTTAGACACATCACTTAAATCTGATTTCATTTGGTAAAATAGATATCTACTGATTATTTTCTGGATAATATGGTATAGTGGTTAATGATAATCATAATAAAATAACAATAATAATCACATCAGCTGACAAAGAATGCTAACTAGTTCCAGGCAATTAGGGATTATGCCATTTTATGTTTTCAGTAAGCCTTTCTAGCAGGTATTTTTAAGAAACTATCTCTTTTTTTTTATGGATCAGGAAACTAGAGCCCAGATAGATTATCCCGCTTAAGGTCACACAGCTAATAAGAGGGGAGCTAGGATTGGAAGCCTGCTTTGCGTCACTCCAAATCCAAAGTCTTTGTTGTTTTCATTACGTTATGCTTTTTTCTTAGCTAGGACCTTCCCAGGCATGATGAGGAGGAATGTAGTATTTTGACTTGAAAGACGTTTAAAGTCTTCAGTACATTTTTTTTTCTTCACTTGTACATTCGTATACTTTAAATCTCCCTCCCTTTTACCACAGGTATCTAGTTCTCTCATCCTATCATGGGCCCTCCCACGTATAAAGTTATTAAGCTATTTTTCTTGAGAGGTGGAAACATATGTGACAATTTATATAAAGAATATAGGGAGTGGGCAACCCTTACACAAATGAATGAGTCATAAATTGCAGAATTTCCACTGTTGGTTAGGTTTTGCCGGAATTGGCGATTTGCCTGAAACGCTCTAAATCTTGCCTCTTGACAAATTTCATTCACACAAGGGTGACAAGGAGGGAATGTCTTTACCTGGAAANGGAATGTAGTATTTTGACTTGAAAGACGTTTAAAGTCTTCAGTACATTTTTTTTTCTTCACTTGTACATTCGTATACTTTAAATCTCCCTCCCTTTTACCACAGGTATCTAGTTCTCTCATCCTATCATGGGCCCTCCCACGTATAAAGTTATTAAGCTATTTTTCTTGAGAGGTGGAAACATATGTGACAATTTATATAAAGAATATAGGGAGTGGGCGACCCTTACACAAATGAATGAGTCATAAATTGCAGAATTTCCACTGTTGGTTAGGTTTTGCCGGAATTGGCGATTTGCCTGAAACGCTCTAAATCTTGCCTCTTGACAAATTTCATTCACACAAGGGTGACAAGGAGGGAATGTCTTTACCTGGAAAGCTGAAGCTGTCATTCCTCAGCACACCCACACAACCCACTACCCCAATATCAGGTTGAAGCTTTTCTCAATCTGATCATGGTTCTACATCCAGAAAGCTCTATGATTGTAAACATTTCCTTATAGTAAACATTGGTTTTTGTTGCAAGTGCTTCTAGAATGGTGATGTGAGTCAGAAAAATAAAAGTGTGGTAGCACTGTAAGAATTAAGTGTTCTGGGTCCAATGAGACTATTCCTTGCATGAATCTGACACTTGCAGCCTGTGTTTCTATTAGGGCTTCTCACAACTAGATAAATTTTGCTGAGAGATGTGCCACATCTGCTGCTACACTTCAAAGCTGCCTTCTTTTGGGGCCGGCCCTGTGGCGCACTGCTACTGTGCGCCGCTTGGGAGCGCGGCAGCGCTCCCACCAAGGGTTTGGATCCCACATACAGACCGGCCGCTCATTGGCTGAGCGAGGTGCGGGTGCAACACCGAGGGTTGCAATCCCATTGCTGGTCCCGAAAAATGACAAAAAGGAAAAAAAAAAAAAAGCTGCCTTCTTTTGTTTGTTTTGTTTTGTTGTTTTTTGATTTGCTGTATTTTATTACTGAGGGTGATGGAGTGTCTAGAATTGCTCGGTGCTTCTGAGCCCAGACATCTTGCAGTGTTAACCTGAATTAACCAGTGGGGGGGCCTAACTCTTTGTGGCTGTGCTTCCTGTATTCTTGTATAACTAGTTTCAGAACATAATCTAGTCTTATAGACTATGTGTGTGTATGCATATGTGTTTGTGTGGTGTGTGTACATGTGTTTATGTATATACATGTATGTGCACATGTGTGTGTGTACATGCATGTTTGTGTTTTCAAGGATGTAGATCTTCTGCGCCTACCAGAAATATTGCAGTGTGTAAAGCTGATGTGTTATTTGTCAAAGGTGAAACAATCTCCAGATTTCATATGGGCTTTCATATGATTTATGTAAATTTTTGTCAGAGTGGAAATAGCCAATAAATCTCTTACAATAGACAATGCCAATCCCCCCCCACCTCCTACCCATTGGCATGGCTCCCACACAAGTATCATCCACAGGAGTTAAACTAAGTAGAAGTGCAGGTGAAGAATTATGAAGAGTTTGAGATTTTACACTACTTGCAAACTGACAAATTAGCCTGTTACAGTTTCATTGATGCTATGACTTAGCTCAGGGCTGCTATAACAAGAATACCATAGACTGGGTGGCTTCAACAACAGAAATTTATTTCTCCAGTTCTGCAGGCTGAGAAGTCCATGATCAAGGTGCCAGCAAATTCAGTTCCTCATGAGGGCCTTCTCCTTGGTTTGTAGGCAGACAACTTTATACTATACACTTACATGTGAGAGAGAGAAAGAGAAAGAGCTCTGGTCTCTTCATCCCCTTATGAGGTCACCATCTTAGTCCATTTATGCTGCCATAACAGAAAGCCACAGACTGAGTAATTTATAAAGAACAGAAATGTATTGGTCCATGGTTTCGGAGGCTGGGAAGTTCAAGACTGAGGAGTCAGCATCTGGGGCCTTCTTGCTTCATCATCCCATGGTGGAAAAGCAAATAGGGTGAGAAAAAGAAAGAGATCAAAACTCACAGCCCCAAACCCTTTTACATGAAGGTACTTCAAAAAGTTCATGAAAAAATATTTAAAAGATAATCTGAATCTTCCCATGAACTTTTTGAAGTATGTTTGTAGTCAGCATTAATCCATTCATTACAGTGGAGCCCTCATGATCTAAACACCTCCCATTAGGCCCCACCTTCCAACACTGTTGCACTGGGGTTAACTTTCTAACACATGCTTTTTGGGGGACACACTCAAACCATAGCATTCTGCTCCAGGCCCCCAAAATTGATGTCTTTCTCACATGCAAAATACCTTCATTCCATCCCAATAACCCCAAAGTCTTAACTCCATTCCTGTACCAACTCAGAAATCCAATGTCTAGAGTCTCATCTAAATCAAATATGGGTGAGATTCAGGCATGATTCATCCCAAGGCAAATTCCATCCAGCTATGAGCCTGTGAAACTAGACCAAGTTATCTATTTCCAAAACGCAATGGTTGGGCAGGCATAGGATAGACATTCCTATTCCGAAAGGGAGGCATAAGCAAGATAAAAAGGGTAACTGGTTCCAGCTAACTCCAAAACCTAGCAGGATGAACAAATTAAATCTTAAGCCTCCAGAATAATCTTCCTTGACTCCATGTCTCACTTTCAGAGAACACTGGGGTGGGGGTTGGGCCNTCCACAGGAGTTAAACTAAGTAGAAGTGCAGGTGAAGAATTATGAAGAGTTTGAGATTTTACACTACTTGCAAACTGACAAATTAGCCTGTTACAGTTTCATTGATGCTATGACTTAGCTCGGGGCTGCTATAACAAGAATACCATAGACTGGGTGGCTTCAACAACAGAAATTTATTTCTCCAGTTCTGCAGGCTGAGAAGTCCATGGTCAAGGTGCCAGTAAATTCAGTTCCTGATGAGGGCCTTCTCCTTGGTTTGTAGGCAGACAACTTTATACTATACACTTACATGTGAGAGAAAGAAAGAGAAAGAGCTCTGGTCTCTTCATCCCCTTATGAGGTCACCATCTTAGTCCATTTATGCTGCCATAACAGAAAGCCACAGACTGAGTAATTTATAAAGAACAGAAATGTATTGGTCCATGGTTTTGGAGGCTGGGAAGTTCAAGACTGAGGAGTCAGCATCTGGGGCCTTCTTGCTACATCATCCCATGATGGAAAAGCAAATAGGGTGAGAAAAAGAAAGAGATCAAAACTCACAGCCCCAAACCCTTTTACATGAAGGTACTTCAAAAAGTTCATGAAAAAATAGTTAAAAGATAATCTGAATCTTCCCATGAACTTTTTGAAGTATGTTTGTAGTCAGCATTAATCCATTCATTACAGTGGAGCCCTCATGACCTAAACACCTCCCATTAGGCCCCACCTTCCAACACTGTTGCACTGGGGTTAACTTTCTAACACATGCTTTTTGGGGGACACACTCAAACCATAGCATTCTGATCCAGGCCCCCAAAATTGATGTCTTTCTCACATGCAAAATACCTTCATTCCATCCCAATAACCCCGAAGTCTTAACTCCATTCCTGTACCAACTCAGAAATCCAATGTCTAGAGTCTCATCTAAATCAAATATGGGTGAGATTCTGGCATGATTCATCCCAAGGCAAATTCCATCCAGCTATGAGCCTGTGAAACCAGACCAAGTTATCTATTTCCAAAACACAATGGTTGGGCAGGCATAGGATAGACATTCCTATTCCGAAAGGGAGACATAAGCAAGATAAAAAGGGTAACTGGTTCCAGCTAACTCCAAAACCTAGCAGGATGAACAAATTAAATCTTAAGCCTCTAGAATAATCTTCCTTGACTCCATGTCTCACTTTCAGAGAACACTGGGGTGGGGGTTGGGCCCCCAAAGCCTCGATCAGCCCTACTGCCACAGCTTTGCTGGACTCAACCCATGCAGCAGCTCTTATCGGCTGGAGTCTCATGCCTGCAACTCTCTCAAGCTAGCATTGCATGCTGGTACCTCTACAGTTGCATGCTGGCAGCTCTAATCCCACAGTTCCACTGGGAATTGCCCTAGTAGGGGCTCTCTGTGGTGGCTTTGCCCCTGTAACAAGCCTTTTTCTAGGCCCCTAGGATGTTCATGAAATCCTTTGAAATTTAGATGGAGGCATAGCTTGTACACTCTGTGCACCCACAGAATTAGCACCACACAGATGCTGCCAAAGTTTATTGCTTGTGCCCTCCAGAGTAGTGGCCTGAGGTGCACCTGGACCTGCATGAGCCATGGCTGGGGCAGCCAAGGAACACTAAGCCAGAATGCAGAGAGCAGAGTCCTGAAGCAGCCCTGGGCAGCAAGCCATGGAGGTGCCCCAGGCTTCCGCTGATATCATTCTGCCTCCTACAGCTATGGGACAGTTTGGGGAGGCACAACCTTGAAGATCTCTGAAATGCCTTCAAGGTCATTCTCCCATTGTCTTGATGAATAGTACCTGGCTTCCTTCTATCCATGCTAATCCTTTTATCAAAGTGTCACTTGGATGCAGCCTGGCATGCTTTTTGGTCTTTACATGGCCAGGCTGTGAATTTTCCAATTTTTTATGTTCCATTTCCCTTTTAATTATAAAGTTCATTTTTTTGTACTTTTCCTTTTCTCATTTTATGATTTGCAGTTAAAAGAAGCCACACATCTCCTTTAATATTTTGCTTATAAATTTCTTCCACCAGATATCTTAGTTCTTTGCTCTTAAATTCTACCTTCCGCAAAGCCTTTGGGCATGGGCACAATTCAACCAAATTCTTCCCTGGTTTGTAACAAAGATGGCCTTTACTCCAGTTTCCAGTAAGATCTTCCCTTTTCTGTCTGAGATTGCATCAGAATGACCTTTAATGTTCATATTTCCACCAACATTCTGATCATGATCACTTAAGTAATCTCTAAGGAGCTCCATTCTTCCCCTATAGTTCTTCTCCTGAGCCCTCACCAAAATTATCCTAATGCTCCATTCATGGCAAAGAAGAGTATTTCTAGACTACTCCTTCAAATTCTTCCAGCCTCTGCCTATTACCCAGTTCCAAAGCCACTTTCACATTTTCAGGTATTTGTTATAGTAACACCCTACTCCTGGTACCAATTTTCTGTATTGCATTTTTTGCTGCTGTAAGAGAATACCATGGATTGGGTAATTTATAATGAACAGAAATTTATTGGCTCACTGTTATGAAGTCTGGGAAGCCCAAGATCAAGCGGCAGTATCTTGTTAGAGCCTTCTTGCTGTGTCATCGTATGGCAGAAGGGCAAAGACAAGGCAAGAGAGAGCAAGAGATTGAACTCCTAGCCTCTGGTCCTTTTATAATTGATATTAATCCATTCATGAGAGTGGAGCCTTCATGATCTAAACACCTCCCACTGGGCCCCACCTTTCAACACTGTTGCAATGGAGATGAACTTTCTAACATATGCTTTTTGAGGGACACATTCAAACCATTGCAGGTACCAGTCCTACCATGGAGACTCCACCTTTATGATCTGATTTAAATTTAATAATTTTCCAAAGGCCCCATCTCCAAATACCATCACATTGATTATTAGGGCTTCAACATATGAATTTTTGGGAAACACAAACATTCAAGCCATAGTGTGTTGGTAGAAAACACATCTCTTGGGTTAGAGACAAAGCACAATTTATTACTTAGTTGATTACAGTTTATTACAGCCAATATTTTAGCCAAATGATCAGCATTTTTGTGCCATTCCCTGAGTCCCAATTCCCACAAGGTGATGTGAAGAGGGCCAGAGGACACCCACGCACAGAGTGGGTTGAGTTATAGAAGAGGAAAGGGAACGGGACCCTTTTATAATGGGAAGTAAGCAAACCTACCCTCTACTTTGGAGGAAAACACTGTATCTTCCAAGGCTGCTCACTCTACAAACACTCTGAAAAATATAGTCTGGAACAAAAGAAAAACAGTGCTTTCACTTTTAAGACATGCAGAAATGCAAGACACTCATGGGGAATTAGCTCTCAGTATATTTTCCTATTTTCTCTTTGTCGATATATATATTTTTTCCCTTTTCCAATACTCCTGCCACACCATCACCTTGCACTTATGACCAAAACCAACAGAGAGGAAAATGTCCAATCTTTTACTTTAATAGCCTTAGTGGTCAGTTTTGATCAGCTTCATTTCTAATCTGGTCATTTGTGCAGAAATCAGCCTTTAAGGTTGTCAGGAATAACAGTCATGTAGAAAACAATCTGCTGGAAAACATTTTCCATTAGAACTGAGATTTGAGGGTCAAATAGTAAAGCTTGACTTGGGCAAAGTCTAGGTAGGATAGTCAGGTTTTAGAGAGCTCAGGGCTCAGTTCCAGGAGGGCAAACTAGGAGTCAGAGAGGCAGCTGAGCATCTGCAAGTATGGCAGCTGTAACTCTACTCTAAGGAGATACATTTGAGAAAAAACGCCGTAAGGACTGCCTTCTTGGTTATTTTCTGATTTGCCTTGCTCCTAGATCCATTTTTCATCCTTTTTGGCATCTCTCTTTTCCCTGAGAGGTCTATCCAGATGAACTTGATTGCCCAGAACCCCTTGCCAGCTGGTTTCCATTGAGAGGCACCAGTAATAATTGAAGGATGGGAGGAGAGACAGGTAGGGAGTTTCTTTCCCGTGCCCTCCTTGGGCCATGTTTCTGGCAGTGACCCAGTCTCCCCTGAAGAGTAGTTCCAGCTCCTCTTAGACAGCCCCTCTGTTATGGCTCCAGTTCTCACTGGATTTGAGGGGTTTGAGACTACAGTCATAATAACTTTCCACTGTTGTTAGTATCCAGGTTGTTCAAAATTCCTTAGTGATTCTCTCAATGCTTCCCGTACCTCTATAAGTTTCTTGAATCTTTCAAGTCTCTTGAATCTTTTGAGTTGTATTTTGACTTCGACTGATATAGCTAGAGAAAAAAGAACCCTAGTCTCAAAGGACCTAAGATAATAATAAACACTTTTTGAGTTATTACTCTGTGTCATTTTAAGCCTCACAGCAACCTGTGAGGTAGAAGCTATTACTAGCTCCATTAGACAAAGGAGAAAACTGGGACACAGAAATCTAACAATTTGCGGAGCAGAAACTTAGACCCAAACAGTTGGATTCTAAAGCCTTCGCCCTTACCACTACACTACAAGACATGTCTCTAATATGATACTCTATTATTTACTCCTTTGTAAGACAGAGGCTTAGTCATTGCAACCAGAGGAGGAAGCAGGTAGCCTCTCAGGAGGAATAAAGCAAGAGTTAAACGGTAACAACTGGTGTTCAGGATTAGTGTGGAATTAGAGTTAAGTGTCTCCCACACTATTTTAGTCTAGGAATGGCCTACATATAGGGCTAAATTAAATCAATGTTTTGAGGTTAAGACTCCCTAGCTATGGGAATTAAGGGATATGGGGGCAAGGGGTCAGGTGGTCATTGCTATGTCTAGGTTTCAAGCTATAAACTTGTATTTCCTTTGTAAACAGATATGTCCATCTAAGAATGGAAAATGAAACCATTGAATGCTGAAAGTATTTAGTGCTATTCAAAACTAATTAGAGAGTCAATATATTTTGAAAGAGAGCTGTGTATTAGCAAAATGAACTGAATTCAGTCAAACAGAATGAGCAAGATAAAAATAGCTTGTAAATTGGGTGGTTGTCTGGCTTTCAGGATGTTTGGCACTGTTAACTTTCCAAAACAGCAGTGGACATGAAAATAAGCAAAAAGGCTAATAACTCAAAACAGTAAAAATAGCCCATAACATATTTGAGGTCACTTAATGGCTAAAAGAAAAAGCACTATTTCATTGGTGTATAACTGAAATAAAACTTAGTTCTCATTGGCAACAAAGCCGAGAAGCCCTGGAGAAATAACAGGGTAAAGAGTGAAAAGATTGATGAAAGAATATTTTTGAAATGTCTGTATACTTGTTTATCTTAGAAAGATAACAGTCTGGCCTCATTGCAAATGCAATGTGGCTGGAAGAGAGAAGAAAGTAATGAATAGGAGTGAGAGACTGTGATGAGAAGTGACAGCCAGTAACAGAAATCCCCACTAGGGAAGAGGCAGGGGAAATACCAGTTAGCTGAGTCCAGCAGCCAGAGATCATCACTGTGTCGGCAAGCACAGCTCAGTCTCCCCCGACACCTTCCCAGTGGCCTGTTTGAGGCATTTTGACCAGCACAGGATGGGAGCCTGTGGTCACCAGCAGCTTCTACTGCCTTCTGCATCACCATCTTCTTTATTTTCTTTATCTGCTAAAGTCCTGCCTTGATTCCGCCATTGTAGTCTTACAAGCTGCTCTGGGGGAAAAAGTAAAATTTAGGAAATGCTGCTCACACTTTTCTCCTCCTGGAGACTCTCAGTGAACATTTTATTTACATCTCCCAAATGTGTGAGATTCGAAAGTAAGAAACCCATTTAATTTTGTTCAACCCAGTCTGTGAAACTAATTTAACCTTAGAATCTTTTTCTTTCTGTCTCAACAACAGCCTTTGGGAAATGCTGCTGTGGTTGCTCCAGAACAGACACAGGTGTATCATGGAGTCACCTGTCCCAATAGCAGTTGAGTAATGTAAAGAGACTTTAATAAAAGGAGCATTTGTAAAGGTGTAGGCTCAACTTAGGTAAAGGAACATAGGAGAGTGAGGGACCTGGGCAGTTATATTAGGGAGTCATTACTGCTCCCAGGCTACTAAAACTGCAGAGAAAGCGAGAGAGCTATATGGAGAGAGGTAGCCTCTAGGAGAAAAATGCAGCTAACCTTAGGTGACCCAGCAGGAAGGAGAAGAGAATAAATGCCTGACCTTACTCTCTTCTCTCCCACTAATCCTGCTGTTGCCTCCACTCCATGCCAGCAGCTACCTTGCTGTAAGCCAGAGGATGAGGTAGCTCCCAGCACAGTTCATGCAGGTCAGCATCTCAGGGTGGACAAGGATGGGGTGGCCGTGAGAGGCAAAGAGAAGATATCAAGCACAGCATCCTATATGATCAAGTCAAAACTTCCTGAGTTAAAGGCAAATCTGTGAAAGTTGTGTTATATTTAAAAAGACAGCACAGAGATCTCTCCCAGACTCAAAGCACAGGAACATTTTGATGGGCCAGTGCAATGTTGCTTGCCCTTGCTATGTAATACAACTCAGAAAGGACAGCTCCCAGCAGACTTTGAATCAAATAAAGCTGTTGACTAACTTTGTTCATGCATATAGCTACATTAGAGACTCAAGGTGTGTTTCATATAAGGACTGCTCAGCAAAAAGATCAGAAAATGTTCACTCAGTTCACTGCTTGCTGCAAAGTATGCAAAAAGTCACTCGGCTGGACTTGCAGGATAAATCATGGCACAAGAAGATAAAAATACAACAAGCAAACTTGGTGCTAGAGGCAAATATTTAGATAAAGAACAATTCATTGATCTATTTAGAGAAATAATGCATCATTACAGTTTATGTTTTGAAATGTAAAGTACATATTTTGTCATTCTGGGGAGGCAGTATTTTAGAGTGGTTGATCACAAGAACTTAAGAGTCAGAAAGACTTGGGGTAGTCCTGGCTCCCTCACTTATGTGGCAGCACCTACCCGGCAAGTTCATCAATTTCTTCAAGCTGTGATTCTTTCATTGTTAAAACGGGCATTGTTGTTTTGGTTAAATTACAATGTAATGACAATAAGGGCTAATGTTTGCCAAGCACTGATTTTATGCCAGACACTGTGCTAAGAACTTTATGTGCATTATCCCAATAATCTTCACCATAAACCTAGTGAAGTGACAGTAATTTTTCTAATAAGGGCTAATGTTTGCCAAGCACTGATTTTATGCCAGACACTGTGCTAAGTACTTTATGTGCATTATCCCAATAATCTTCACCATAAACCTAGTGAAGTGACAGTAATTTTTCTAATTTTCAAATGAAGATGCTGAGTCACTTGCCCAGGTCACACTGTTGACATGTATAAGCCCTTGGCACATTGACTGGTAATAACAAGTGCTACATAAATATTAGCCACTGAAATGATTTATTGTCACTATTATTGTTAATATTTCTTGTCACCCTCTATTTTAGAAATAATGGGCAAATAAAGTTCTCCAGAATTAAGCAAATGAGGGTAGGTTGATTTCCTACATGTGATTTCCATCCATGCTGCTGGATTCTTTATAGGTGAGGCCCCTTACAAAAAGAAAACATACTGTTTATTCTAAAAGTTCTAGAAGAGGTGAAAGTAATCTATGAGGAAAAAGCACAAAGGAACCTTCTGGGGTGATTAAATGTTTTATGTAGAAGATAGAGTTGTGGGTTACACTAAGGACCTGCCACATAATTAATTTGCAGGGCCCTGTGCACAATGAAAATGTGGTGGCATTGCTCAAAAGTTATTGGGCCGGCTCCTCGGCTCACTCGGGAGACTGTGGTGCTACTAGCACTGAGGCCGTGGGTTCGGATCCTATATAGGGATGGCCGGTGCACTCACTGGCTGAGCGTGGTGCAGACCACACCATGCCAAGGGTTGCGCTCCCTTACCGGTCACAAAAAAAAGTTATTAAGAATTTCAAAATCGCAATAAAAAAGCATTAAACCAAGTGCAGTGTCCTACTAAGTGCAGGTCCCTGTGCACTTGCAAAGATCACACACCCATCAATCTGGTCTTGGTCACACAGTCCCTGCATTTGTCAGGTCATGGAACTGAATCCTTAGATCCATATGTAAATTATATCTCAATTTAAAAATGTAAAGTTAAAATTGAATAAAAGTAAAAAAATCAAGTGGAAGAAGATTTCAGGTTGAGGTCGGGGTTNTTAAAATTGAATAAAAGTAAAAAAATCAAGTGGAAGAAGATTTCAGGTTGAGGTCGGGGTTCTCAAGTAAACTATTGGTGCAAATCATTGATTCTTTGTCAAACATTAATTGAATGACCCCCCAGATGGGTGTATGTGTGTGTCTCTGTGTGTATGTATATATATATGACCTAGACATAGTCCTTACACTCACAGAGCTTACAGTTGGAGCCATTTTTGAGTTTTTCCTTATCTTAAGCTCTGTTGAACACAAGGCTTTTATTTCTGCTTACATACCCAGTCTGTGTTCATTCTAGTTTTCTATTTCTCAGGCTGACCTCAGCTATCCTGATACTAGTGTGTTTTTCTATCAAAGCAGCAAGGCCTTGGCCTGTGCTTCTGGGTTCCCAGCATCCAGCTGCAGTCCCATGTCCCAGAGATTGTTGCACTTGGTCTACTTTAGCTTCTCTCGCCATGAGTCGCTGAAGTCCCTCTACTGTCACCTGGGGCCTCAGCCCCCTGTTCAAATCTAAAAATCATGTAATACTTTTAATATCACAGTAATACTTAGTCTGTATTTTAAGCAACACCTTCCATGCCTAGAATTCTGTTAAAGTCAAATATAAAGTGTGACATGAGGGGAAACTAGCCTGTCTATGTTTGTAAGGAGTACTTCTAGTAGCGTNCAAGACGTATTTTTATTGCCAGTGGCCATATAAGTGGACACTGACAATAATAATGAAGGAGGGAGACAGCCTTGGAGCAATGAATTCTCCATCATAGAGGGATCCAACTAGAGGCTGGAGAGAGAAGCATTTGCAAAAAGTGGTATATAGAAACTGATTTTTGGGTGGATGTCCAAAGTAGGTAACTTAAAAGATTTCTTTATTCTAGAAGTTTTGATAGTTTATGATTTCTTGAGGAGAAAACCAATTATTTGGGAAAAGGTTATTTTATTTTTAAAATTTAACTGATTTTAATAAACATTACCAAATTTTTCACTTCCTCTTTCTGATTGTCTTTTCCATGAATAAATTTTACTATCTTTATTTTTTTTAATGATATATGGTCTTCAAGAAGATCATGGACACATTATTAATTTTGAACTACAAAAATCAGAAAATGTTGAAGTACTTATTCAAAAAAGTTCTTCTTCCATCAGACACTGTTTATATATATCATCTATTTATCTTTTTTATGTTCCTGTGTCCATCAAACAATTCTTTCAAGAATTCTGGAAATTGTAATCTTGATTTGTTTCATTTTGTCTAATTTACCTTCTGAGCCAAATTTAAGATTCTTGAAGAATCAGGTGGTGCCTTTTTAGTCCTGTTTGTATCCACAGCAATGCTTAGTACAACACCCTAAGTGCTTGAGGCAGCTCTGGATTCTCATTAAGTGAAAGACGAAGTCTGGAATTGATATTTTACAAGAACTAGGAAATTAAATTCATTTTGAGGTTCCCAAGGTAAATGTGTTTCAAGATTAATCAATGCTAATTTTGCTTAAATTTTTTTGAAAGCACCCAGAAAAGCTGATTTTTTTCCACCTCTATTAAGTATAGAGAAAATTTCAATTCTTACTGAATTCACTATAAACTACTGTGCTCTTTCAGAGGAATGAGTCAGATAGACCAGGAGGTATTAGTGAGCATCTCAGGTAACTGGTGAATTTCTGCTCCTCTCCCAACAAGCACAGTGTACTCTGTAAATGACTGATAAATATCACCTACCTGATGGGCCATCCTATTGGTATTGTTCTTAAAAATTGTTTGCTTCTGTGAATAAGGGTGATCTTTCTTTGCAATTACTCTGCTGGCAAAAATGAACCATGCATGCTTAATACTCTTGTTTCAGAAGTGGTTCTAGTGATTTCTGTTTGGGATTGTTTAAAATGAAGTTACTCCCTTTTGTATGCAATACTGATATTTATAGGCCTCACCAGTTTGTGATAATGTCCTGATAACAGTTGAATCAAAATTTTCACTAATAGCTCTCTCTCTCTCTCTCTCTCTCTCTCTCTCTCTGATAATGTCCTGATAACAGTTGAATCAAAATTTTCACTAATAGCTCTCTCTCTCTCTCTCTCTCTCTCTCTCTCTCTATATATATATATATATATGTGGTCATATATGTGGTCATACTGTAAGAGCTCCTCAGCACCTGTGTAAATTAATTAGATATGTCAAGGGAGGGTGTTTTGCAAAGACTTCGTATAACTCAAAAATTCCAGTTGTAATTATATACTGTGTATTAGTGCATTTCTGTTGCTTATAACAGAATACCCGAAACTGGGTAGTTTGTGAAGAAATAAAATTTATTTCTTACAGTGTCAGAGGTTGGGGAGTCCAAAGTCCAAGGGAACACCTCTATTGAGGGCGTTTTTCTTGGTGGTGACTCACCAGTGACACAGGATGTCACATGCAAATGGCCAAAGCAAGAGAGAGCTAACCACCTCACTTATTCTCCTTTTAAAGCCATCAGAACCACATCCATTACCACCCATTAAACCGTCAGTGAATTAATCTATTCATGTGAGCATAGTCCTTAGGATCCAACCACCTCTCAAAGGCCCCACCTTTCAATTAGTGTAATAGGGTTTCTCACCCTCTTAACATTATGATAGTGGAGGTTGAGTTTCCAATACATGAACATTGGGGGGACACGCTTAACTCACAGCAGACTGCTTATCTGGGATGGCCATTGGAAGTAAAAAGATGAGTGTATATATTCTCTGATTCTTAGACCATCTGGGTGGAGAGGAGTAACTGAAAAGTCCCCTCATGTAATTTTGGTATGCTTTTCTGTGAAGGGAGAGAATACAAAAGTAAAGGGGAAAGGTGTGTACCCTACCTCCCGTATACCAAAAAATCACTGTCACTAAAAGAATGCATTATAAATCTCAGTTGTAAAATAATGTGCCTGACTTAATTACTCTTAGAGCTTAAAGTAGGCACAACAGAATTCTCAGAATGGGTGTGAAAGATTTGAAGAGCCTGGGAGACCTCTGCTTATAGTTTCTCCAGGGTTTTAGTTTATCCTAGTTTTATTGTGTTTTTCTATCCTGGCTCCTCCAAGCATCATGGTTTAATTATATACCTGCCAATTTTCTGAGATCATGTCTCAGGTGGGCTTTTATAATTTTTCATTCTACAGCAGTGATTGATGTGATTATATTTTCTCTTTTCTGGACTGGCTTCAAAAAATCTTTTCTATCATTTAAGAGAATATAGCTGTAGCTGTATAGTCCAGTTTTACCTTAGCTGTACTGGTCAGTGGAAAATACCAAAATTGGCTCACAAGAGAAGAAGCCACAGGAGATTGGGCAGTGACCTTCTTGAAGCATAAATATTCTTGAGATATGCTGATAATGGATGCATCTGGTGCTTAAGCCTCTAGCAGAGCAGGAAAAAATTTGGATTAGTTAGCATCATGTTGTAAGTCACAAGGTCAATAACAGGTGAAGTGAAATTATAGAATTGGAGAATCTTGGAGCTGGAAGGGATCTTCCAAATCAGTGGCTTTCTGTATTGACTAAAACCTATAATAAATATTTTTCATTGTGACTCAGTATCTACGCTGGCATATCTGAAACAAAAGTTTCACACACATACACATAAAAATAATAATAATATTTACAGTTACTATAGGGAAGCCTGTTCTTATTCTCTATTTGATTCTTGACTCACAAAATTAATTTTGTATTCCATGTATGGCTGTGGACAGAAATTGGAAAGTACTATTCTAGATCACCTTGAGCAGCCTTTTATTTTGCATAACCCTAGCAATTGAGTGAATTTAACAAGCCCTATGGCTAGTTTGGCCTCGAATCCAGATCTTCTGCTTCTTCTGGCTATGCTCCCTTCTCAACACCAGTGTACATTCAGTGGTCTGGGGCATTAGTTTTTAATGTTTCAGGACATTCCGGATAGTGTATGTGTTGGACTGCATAAGGATTGTAATTATATTGTACTTTGAATATGAATGGACATTAAAATTCTGTTGTTTAGATAATAATACAAGCAAAATCTTTAGTATGCATGTGCATAATCTCACTCAGTGTGCATGCACATGGGCAGCAAGCAGAAGCTCAATAATGTGAGGAATAAAATTGGAAGCTACTAGAATTTTCGGTTTCTTGTCCCCCATTGAGGTCAGACTTCCTTGATTCTCCAAGAGACCATTCCACAGTGAGTCAAGGCCCTGTGTGGCCTTGATAGAAATTAATTAGGGAACATCTTTTATGTCAGTACCAAAAGGATTTCCTTTGGAAGGGAGCTTTGAGTATTCTTGACTGATCTCTTGTTAGGAGTTGGTGCCTATCAGGTAACCTCTCTTGCATGAATGCTGCTCTGACATACTCCTTCCCCTCAATGAGTCAACTGTCTAGCACATAGCATATATTTTGAATTGCTTTCTCAGTGGGTGGTATTGAATTATAATGAACTCATGAGGTCCCATTTCAACCCAGTGTCACATATTACAAAACCAATGGCTGACCAATTATTCTGCAAAGTGTTGCCATCTGGCCATTAGTATCAGGTACTTGTTGTACATATTAAAAAGGCAGAATTTGAGCACTGCTACAGATCAACAAAACTGGACTCTCAGGGATGAGCCTGGGAACTCCCATCTTTCACAAGCTTTTCTTTTGTGCACATTGGCTGATGTTGTGACTTCCTTGTGCACAGACACCATATCTGTTTTGCTCATTGCTGTGGTTTCCAAAATGCAGGTATTAAAACCTGATGATCAACATGATGGTAATAAGTGGTAGGACCTTGAAGAGGTGATTAGGTCATGAGGGGATTAAGGTCCTTATAAAAAAGGCTTCACATGGAGACCAAGATGGCGACGGGTCTGGAGCGGGGGCGCCAGAATACAGCATGAGCCTGAGAAGTGTGTGCTGTGCTGCCAGAGTGCTATTTGCATTTCCAAGAGCAACAAAAAATGAATAAGTCTTTGATCAACTAATCTACAACTATAAAAAAGCAACTACAGATTCGAGGTTTAGGGCCGACACAAAAGAAGATTCCTGAGAGCGCCCGAGCCACGCCGCGGGACCGAGTGAGCAGCCCAAGGCAGCAGCAGCCAAGGATGGGGACGGCAATGACGTGGAAACAGAAAGAAAGCCGTCCGGCCGGCCCAGCTCTTTGAGTGACCCCCAGCCCGGCCCTGCTTGCGGGGCAGACGCCCGTCCTGCTTCCGCCTGCCACACCAGGCCAGTCACCGGCTCTAGGGCTGCCTCCATTTTCTCGGGTGGGGGCGGAGCTGGCCGGCTCGGCCAGTCCTGCCCTCCTCGCCCGGCTGGGCTCCTCACTGAGCCTTACCACTTGCTTGCCCCAGCACAGGGCCTCCCGGGGCCTGCAGGCCGGCCTCCCATCCCACTCCTGCCGCAGTTCTCTGGTAGGGCTGGTGGTGTGGGGAGCCCCCGGCCAGCATTGGGAAGGCAGGGAAGAGCGGGCCAGGCTGATTTTCACTCCACCGCACCCTGGGCTCTGGCCCCCGGTAAACTTCCTGTTACCGGGAGGCAGATACCATCTCTGTGGCCATCAGTTTGGAAAAACGCCTAACCAATTTCTGGTTAGGAAAAGTGTGGTCAGAGCACTCCTGAGCTCGCTTGAACCTGCCAAAGAGCTGACTGCGGGTGGGTGCCGGAGTCGGTCCGTGCTGGGGGGGATTCAAAGAGGAACTGTGTGCTGCGGTCTCCACCCCTGAGGAGCTCACGCCCTGGTGTGGGAGATAAGACAAGTACACAAATAACCGCAATACCAGGAGGAAGGTGATAAGTCCCGAGAAAGCCCTATTCAGTGCTACAAAGGCACCCAGAGCGACCGCTCATCTGCGCCTAGGAGAAACCTGAAAGTCTTCCTGGGCGGGGCGGGGCTGAGCAGGGGCTTGAAGTCCCAGCTGATAGACGAGGGTTGCAAAAGACACGCCCCAGCCCAGTACTGAGCACAGAGTGGGGAGGCATCCGCCTAAGGAGGCGGAGACTCGGCAGAAAACACACACCCTGTGGGCCGGGCCACCTCTGCAAGGTCCAACAGCCCCACCTAGTGCACACAGAGCGGGGAAACGTCCAGATAGGGAGACAGAGACTCAGCAGAAAACACATACCCTGTGGGGCTGCCACTGCGTAATCCAGCACCCAGGGCCAGAGCACACGGAACAGAGAGAAGTTCTACATGGGAAGTGGAAGCTCAAAAGAGATCACACACCCTGTGATACTATCCCGAGATCCAGCAGCCCAGTAGAGTCCAAACTGACCAGAGAGGAGGCTCCCCAGAGAGGCCGAAGACCTGAGGCAAACACGCACACAAGACACTAGAGGCCAACTGAGCAGTCACAGAGGTAGCCATACCAAATTGACAAACACAGCCACACCTTAGTTAGCCAAAAGGGTCAAACCTGTGCACTGTGAAACCCCCTGCCAAAATGAATAAACATCAAAAAAA
>NW_007731365.1:5733-6724 GCF_000696425.1 Galeopterus variegatus | reverse complement strand
AAAAACTGCGGGAGTTCACCACCACACGACCACCCTTACAAGAAATTCTCAAGGGTGTACTGGGTTTGGTTCCTGAAAAATAACTACCACTACCATAATAACCCAAGAAAAATCAAAACCCACTAGTATAATAAAAATGACAATCATGAATAGGAAACAAACAAACGAAAAGGCTATCTACATCCTAAGGAACCAACAAACACAGAAAACAAACACCAAAACAGAAAGCAAGGAACAAAAGACACCTAAGACAACCAAACAACCAATAAAATGCTGGGAATAGGGGGCAAGCCCAGTGGCACACTGCTATAGTGCGCCGCTTGGGAAGTGCAGTGGCGCTCCCACCGAGGGTTCGGATCCCACATACAGACCGGCTGCCCCCTGGCTGAGCGAGGGGCGGGCGCAACGCCGAGGGTTGCGATCCCGTGGCCGGTCCTGGTCCGGTACGGGCGCGACACTGAGNGTCAGTGTTGAGCCCCCACCTTGTCCTGTTAAGACACTTCGCCTCAGTGGGCTTCAGCTTCCTGACCACTGTGAACCATCGTTCACTAGGAATTAGGCTCCTTGCTCATTTCTGTCAGGCTTCCCTGCTTCAGAGAATGGTGACTGTGTGTGACACCAGGTTCCACGTTGCTAATCGATGTTTTTCTCTCCAGCTTTGTCTTTAAAGGCTCCTTAATTAGTACTTTATTCGTGGACCACCCGGCCCGTCGTTTCCACTGGTGCGCTGACGCCTTCAGGGTCTCCCGTTCATTTCCCAACTGTTTCTCTCGACGCTGGATCAAAACATTCCTTTTTGCAGTTGTGTAAATTCAGTGCTGTTGGCTTTATGTTATAAACTCACACCCTTCCTCCAAGAAGCCCGGCCTTCCCGCGAATTCTTTTATTCATTTACTCATCTCCTCACATATCCGTGTGTCATCAATCGTCTGCATGAGCATGAGATGCTGTGACTGGGGGGTGGTCAAAGCAGCCACAAAACGAGCCCTGG
>NW_007731365.1:2519-2721 GCF_000696425.1 Galeopterus variegatus | reverse complement strand
GGTAGGAGATAGATGGGTAGACAGGCAGGTAGGTGTGTAGGTAGGAGATATGGCAGGTAGGGAGGAGATAGATGGGTAGACAGGCAGGTAGGTGTATAGGTAGGAGATACGGCAGGTAGGTAGGAGATAGATGGGTAGACAGGCAGGTAGGTGTGTAGGTAGGAGATATGGTAGGTAGGTAGGAGATAGATGGGTAGACGGG
>NW_007731365.1:0-1060 GCF_000696425.1 Galeopterus variegatus | reverse complement strand
AGGTAGGTGTGTAGGTAGGAGATATGGTAGGTAGGTAGGAGATAGATGGGTAGACGGGCAGCTAGGTGTGTAGGTAGGAGATATGGCAGGTAGGTAGGTGATAGATGGGTAGACGGGCAGGTAGGTGTGTAGGTAGGAGATATGGCAGGTAGGTAGGAGATAGATGGGTAGACAGGTCGGTAGGTATGTAGGTGGGTAGATATGGGAGGTAGGTAGGAGATAGATGGGTAGACAGGCAGGTAGGTGTGTAGGTAGGAGCTATGGCAGGTAGATATGAGATAGATGGGTAGACGGGCAGGTAGGTGTGTAGGTAGGAGATATGGTAGTTAGGTAGGTGATAGATGGGTAGACGGGTAGGTAGGTGTGTAGGTAGGAGATATGGCAGGTAGGTAGGAGATAGATGGGTAGACGGGGAGGTAGGTGTGTAGGTAGGAGATATGGCAGGTAGGTAGGAGATAGATGGGTAGACGGGCAGGTAGGTGTGTAGGTGGGTAGATATGGGAGGTAGGTTGGAGATAGACAGATGGACGGATAGATGGATGGATGGATATTTAGATAGACGGGTAGATAGACATGGTAGACAGACAGAAGACAGATGAACAGACGATCGATGGGTAGGTAGACATGGTGGGTGGAGAGAAGGTGGAGAGAGAGCTGACAGATAGATATGATCGGTGGAAAGATGGATAGGCAGAGATGGTAGATGGATACAGATAGATGACAGACAGACAGACGTGGTAGGTGGACAGAAGACAGACGGATGGATAGATAGATAGATAACATAGATAATGTAGAAGGGACGGAGGACAGAGGGAGGACACACTCAGAAGCAGGTGGATTCTGGCCCAGCCACAGGTCTGTGGACTTGTAATGTGGCCTGAGACCTGGTTGCTTACGGAGCGCTCCTGAATGACCCCGGTCCCGCAGCTGTGCCGGCTGCTGTTTGGGAACCTTTGCTGTAACGGATCACTCTGGGGACCGGATGACTGAGTCCTGGGAGTCAGTGTTGAGCCCCCACCTTGTCCTGTTAAGACACTTCGCCTCAGTGGGCTTCAGCTTC
>NW_007731364.1:160939-161775 GCF_000696425.1 Galeopterus variegatus | reverse complement strand
ACAAGCTGGTGCCTCAGACAGATTAATTATACTCCCAAAGCTAACCCACTTTCCCTTTTAGTTGCCTCTCCTGCCTTTGTCCACTTTCTGTTCTTTAGGCCTGCCAAAATAAAAGACCCTAAGATGTCTCACTTTGAGTACACAAGACAGAGTGCATTCCTACCATCTACTTGGCATTAAAACCCAAGATACAAATGAGAAATTCATTCTACAAAGAAAATATGCAAAAATATTTTCATCATCCATATAATTTACTAAATTCTCTCCAAAGAAAGCAGAAACATTTCCTGACATAATGAGAGCATTATAAACACATTCTTATTTTCATAAGAATGCCAAATGCTCCAGGTTTTTTAATTATCCCCAACAACTGCAGTTTGCTCTGTAGGACTTTATATTTTAAAAACATCAAAACTGATTATTTGTTATAAATACTTTATATGACTCCTTTAACTAATAAATCCAATAATGTTCTGGAACCATTCACTGGCTAAACCAAAATATAGCCCTCTGGCTGACAGAATTATGAATAATTATTTCAAAGGAAGAAAGGAGAAAACAACACACTTTATTTAAATAAAGTTATAAAATCAATTTGCTAACGTAGGCAGGGATAAACCTTCCCTATTGCCATCTACAGTATTTATGAGATAATAAATAATTTTTCCTATAAAGTGCATATAACTTTTTATAGAAACGAAGACTTGAATTTACCAGCAAAACACACTTCAGGGTCTAATCACTCTAAATTTCCATTGAACCCAACAGATATTTTAAAAAAGACCAAGCTGCACATTACTTTCTATCTATAGGACCTAGCACAGCATCAAACAACA
>NW_007731364.1:152960-160578 GCF_000696425.1 Galeopterus variegatus | reverse complement strand
AAAAAAGACCAAGCTGCACATTACTTTCTATCTATAGGACCTAGCACAGCATCAAACAACAGTGGGTACTCAATAAATATTTGATAAATGAAATTAACAAGCAGGCGCCTCAGACAGATTAATTATACTCCTGAGCTTAGTTGGTTAGAGCGTGGTGTTGATAACATCAAGGTCAAGGCTCTATCCCTATTCCAGCCAGCTGCTAAAAAAAAAGTTTTATATATATACGATTTATATGTATATATATGTGTGTGTGTTTATATATATATATATATATATATATATATCACGCCATAAAATTATATTCCCAAAGCTACACACCTTCCTCTCTATTTTCTTTTTCTACACGCTTTTCTACTTTCTGTTCCTTAGGCCTGCCAATACAAATTACATCTAAGTTTTCCCATTTTGGGTACCCAAGACAGAAATATTGAGAACCCAGAAATATTGAGTAAGTCCCCAATTTTCTACCACTTTAATACGGAATATAGGACTTACTTAAGAACCTGCATCAGAGTCAACAAACAATGGCCCACAGGCCAAATCTAGCCTGCTATTTGTTTTTGTTCAGCCCATGACCAAGAATGGTTTTTACATTATTAAATGGTTGGAGAGAAATTAAAACAATATTTCATGACAAATTACAATTATATGCAATTCTAATTTTAGTGTCTATAAATAAAGTTTTATTGGAACACAGCCATGCTCATTCAGTATTGTCTATTGGGTGTTTTCATGATACAAGAGCAGTTCAGTAGTTATGACACAGGCTGCATAGCCCACAAAGTCTGAAATATTTACTATTCGGTCTCTACAGAAAAAGTCTTCCAACTCTTGATCTATATTATTCTCCAGCTGATACAACTAATTCAAAA
Organism: Galeopterus variegatus; assembly: GCF_000696425.1. Lineage (NCBI taxonomy): Eukaryota > Metazoa > Chordata > Mammalia > Dermoptera > Cynocephalidae > Galeopterus > Galeopterus variegatus. The sequence goes on along the minus strand of NW_007731364.1, from coordinate 159,703 downwards.
TCATTTTACTGATTCTTTTTACTACCTAAGAACAAGCAAGACAAAAACTTTCAATTGATTGATAGTATTACAAACACATCCATGCTGGTAACAAGTACAGCAAGAAAATGGGACTTGGCACAATTTTATTTTGCTAAAATGTCTATGCTTGACTTCCATTTCAGGCCACGACAGCATAACATAAAATAAACATAACCTGCCACTACTAAAAAACTAGACAACAGGACAAATATATAAAACAATCATTTTCAGACATTGGACACCAGGCAGTGAAGGAGTGTGATGCCTGAGAGAAGGGAAACAAGTGAGATGAGCCTAGAACTGCCACTGCTTTCTATCAAGAGGCAGTTTATAGGCTGTAGTGCAGGAAGGGGGAATCTAAACAGAGCTCAGCTTCTCTGCTGATTGAATTGGGATATAGTTTAACCAGCTGTTGGAAGAGAAGATCTAGCAAAGAAAATAAAGCAAACAAAAAAAAATTGAAGGTAATATTAATGCCAATTAAAACAAAATTTATTTACATAAATGAAAGGCAATCATAACATACTATTTGGCTTAGCAGTGTTTAGAAATATAGAAGTAAAGCCAGAAGAAACAGCTAAGAACTAAAAGATGCTAGAAAGGTCTAGAAAGGGCTCAAGGAATTATTATTATTACAGGTAGGCCTTTTAGCCTACTTGTATGTAACACTGATTAAAAAGAAAAGGAAAAAAGCATGCATTGCTTTGATTCAAAGCCGGTATTAAAAAGTAAATGTTTGAGGCTGGCCCGTGGCTCACTTGGGAGAGTGTGGTGCTGATAACACCATGGATTCGGATCCCTATATAGGGATGGCTGGTTAGCTCACTTGGAAGCTGACAGACAACACCAAGTCAAGGGTTGAGATCCCCTTACTGATCATCTTTAAAAAAAAAAAAGTAAATGCTTGAAAGCCCTTTCTAGCATTTTTAGAAATAAAGCAAAACTCTTCCACTAGAGCAGATTTTCATACCAGTGGTCCATGAACTTCTAGAGGTTCAAGATAGTATTTCACAATTTTGTCATCACTGAAGGCCATATAGCATCTGTTTCAACTTTTATTTTTCAAACTTTCAATAAATAAACAGTTATTATATTCTTAGTGTTTTCATAACTTTTGAACAATCTCCTCTGTATCTCTAGTTACAACTATAGTCATATTACAAGAGAGCAGGTTGTTCACTACACACAAGTACCCGGCCAAGGGAATGAGTTGACTGAACACCAAGCTACCTTCCAATCACTGAGATGTGTGTCCTAGCACAAGGCTATTTTTTAATTTGTACAAAGGTATTCCCAGAACTGCATCTACGCAAAGAAAGCATCTTATTCTGACCCCAGGAAGGCACCACGGGGGCTGAAGGTAGCCCTAGTTATGTCCCCCTTTCCTAATTCTTAATGGTGTTCATTTGTCTTCCCTCTTTTTTTTTTTTTTTTCCCCTTGATCAGCCTTCCTAGAGGCTTGCATATTTTATTAGTTTTTTCAAAGAATAAACTCGGGTTTCTGATCATTTCTATTTATTTTTGGATTTCTATTTCAGTAATTTCAACTTTTATCTATCTTTCATATTTTCCATCTGTTCTTGAATACATTTTCTTTCATCTCTTCTGTGTTGAGTTATTGGCTAATGCAATAGGCATTATTCCATTTGGTTGTCAATTATTATTAAGCTATTAATCTTATTATTAATCATTATATCAATTATTGGGTATTAATAATTATTCACTATAACTTAATTTGATATTTAATTCAAAGAATCACACATAGATGATTTACTAAGTATTTCTGAGCAGACAGGAACATAACAAACACTATAAGTTTTTTCTGTGATTCACTGTGATATTATTTCAAGCGTTTTTTTCCTTTTCTTTCCTTTTTTTTTCAGTGTTCAGTTTCATTCAACTAATCTTATTTTTTCTTACTCATAAATCTTTTGTTAGCAACTGTCTACTATAATTATTCCAGTCAAAACCTCTTTGGTACCTGCATACTTATTATGCACTATGAAACTGGGAACTACATTTTTAGTTTTCCTAAAAGCACATTAAAATTGACTTCTAAATATCTTCGACAATTGGTTATGCATTCTACAATACAGTTAAAGTAATTTTTAAACAAATACAAGGATAAAAATTTACTTTGAAGTTGATTTGTTTCCCTTAAAGTGCTTTCCCTTTAAACTACAAATACACAATATAAATATGTGACATCATCTTTCCACCCTCTCCCACAAAAAGAAAATCAGGAAAGAGAACATGTAAGAATCAAACCCTTCAAGAGAACACATAAGTCTCAAATGCTACTAAGTAGTAAAAGGACTCACTATTTTTCATATGGAGTAACATTTCATTTTCCCCTTAAATTTAATTATATGGCCAAAAAAAAGAATGAAATGCTGATAGTAGACTTAGAAAAAAACTAATAAGCATGTGGAGGAATAGAAGCAAACCGGTGGAGGAGAGAAACTGTGGCTGAGTTATTCTTCCTTTTCTAAAGAAACCAATTAGTTATGGCTTCAGTGTCTGTTGGAGAACCCTATTCAAAATTTGAGGCAGTTCACAATATATAATTCATCAAAAAATACAACTAATAAATATACCATCACAACTACCCAAAATAATTGCTCTACAAGTTTCTCTAAATTATTACAATTGAGAGAATACTCTTCATAAAACAATAAAAAAACTTTTTATAACTGCCCCAGGAAGCACTAAGAATTAAATATGGCCTGCAGTCAAATGAGCAGGTAATTCCTATTCAATGTCTGATGCCTATGGGTCAACACTCCCACCTAGGATGATACTTAGCCGCCATGCTAAAGATCATTCATATGGCATACAAATAAATCTTATAGACAGCAGTCATAAAAAGAATAGCTTTTGCTGTGGCAAAGTTACAAAAATGGTGATAAGATCCAAAAATAATGGCTATTGATAGCCTCAGAACATTCTCTGGATGCCCAGACTACACCAGGCCCTCTTCACTACCTCCATATTTCTATACTTTTCCTTTGAAAGACCATCAAAGCTGCAACAATATATCTGTATAATTAGTTTTATTTATATGTTCTCTTTCCAGAGAGAATGTTTTCCAAAGGAATATACAATGTCTGAGTTAAGATCTAAAGGGGGAATAGAAGGCAACTAAGGGAAGAATGGGGAAGAAGAATATCTAGGCAAAGGAAAGACTGTGCAAAGGCACTGAGGCAGGAGAGAAAGCCGTTACTTCAGAGGTAAAGACAAGAGATGATGGTCATCTTAGACAGTGTGGTAGATACAAAAAACAAATAAATTTAAGAAATATTTAGCAGGTAAAACTGACACTTTTATGATGAATTTTATGTGAGGCATGAGAACAGAGAACAGGTAAAAGATTCTATGTATTACTATGAGTTTGCATTTTATATCATCTATAAAACTGTTTTTGCTTTAATTCAATTACCTTAAAATGTTTGCTCCTATGGTAATCGTCTATGTAAAGAAATAAGCCCTCTAGTAATGCATACGATATTATTCCTAACTGTACAACACAGAAAGGAGGGATACATTAGGGAGGATTTAAGTACAAATTGATCTGTATGAAAAACGGGTACATCTATTAACCTATTTTGCTTAGCTGGCGAAGAAACTAGCTTAATGCCTAAAAGAAAATAGTATTTTGTGTACTTACTCTGTCAGAAAAGGCTATACCTCAAGTAAAGTGTGCCTACAGTAACGTGACGAGTTAAATAGTGGAAAAAATACAAAGCTACAGTAATGTTATTTTAGATTTAAAATTTTTAATTTAGAAAATTGAGAATGCAAGTGCCTTCTACAGAGAAGGAACTGAAAGTATTTGTTGAATAAAGGTCAAACCCCACCGCTTAAAAATTAAAGGCAAATCACAAACACAGTAATTTTATCTTGTAATTTTTTCTTTCTATTTCTGGGGATCAACTACAGGGACTGGGATACTGAAACATAAAAAAACAGTCTAGGGGTTCACATATTCTGGGAATTACAGCAATGGCAGTATACTGAATTTACAATGTACCCAACAATCAGATCCAAAAGACAGTGTTAAAGCAGTAAGCAAGTATGATAAAACTACTATTGAAAATATTTTAAATTACCAGTCAAGTGCCTGATTTTATATAAAAGGTGATGAGTTTATCTGTTTCTTTAATTATTTATTAATATTTCTCTATGGCCCTCGAAGGCCCTTAGTTAATTCCTCAATTTCATTCAAAACAATGTCCATACACCCTCTCTACATAGCTGCCTAGGGACCACAATAATGCATTTCTCTTCTTTATTGACAGTGTGAACAAAACATTAAAGCCACTGCACCATTATGCAATGATTAATTCATTGTTTACTGCAAATGGTGAACTGAATTTCCTGCACGATTTAAAAAGCAAAAAAAATTGCAGAACTGAATTCCCTAAGATTAAATGTGTCCATGATGTGATTCCATTGAAGAATTATTAACAGGTAGACGTTATAGAAGGGCATATTAGAATCTAATATATTAAAGAATTGGAATTAGATTTTTGCTGATATAAAACTGGCAGTCTCCAAAACTCTGTGGACCTCATCACTCAGTGTCCAAGCACAAGTTAGATGGAGATGCTGTATAGCTGGATTACTGTTTAAACAGGAAGCTACACTTGTGGGAAGGCCATATTAGATCATTTCAAAGATCACAGATCATTTTTAGGACTTACAGAGAAGAAAATAAATCAAAGACATTCATACAACAAATATTTCAATATTCCTTGGTTGTCTACAATATGCCAAGCATTGTCCTATGCACTAGCTATGAACCAAAAGAATAACCCTTGTCCTAAGTACTAAATAGTTCAACCTATAAAGAGGAAGAGAAATAAGCAAACCAATTAAAGTGTTGATGGTTTTTCATGGAAGCCAAAATGACATTCGTAGATCTTTGAACCAAGTTATTCTCAACTGTTCTATGAATGAGGTTTTCTTTTCTCTAAAAGCAAAATTTCTATCAAAGGTATCACAGGATTTTCCTCCAGTATGTCATCAAATTTAGATAAGTCAAGGCCCTGGCCCTAATGAAATAAATTACTTTACTTTTATGGCAGTAGAGAATTCTTTCAGAACTGTTGGCCGAGGTTTGCTTTACATACATACCTGGTAAAGCAAGTGTCCAATCTCTGCAGAGAAGATGAAATTATATGTCATTTTGGTCAAAGAATCCTTAGAATAAAAACCTTTCTATTTGAAGCTTCAAAGGGCTATACAGTTTCCAAAAGAGGCTAAAAAACAGAAATTTTACTTTGTATACTACTTTGAATTTTAATTTGAAAACTACTACTGAGTTATGAGGTCTACTGCTCAAAGCTAAGAGAAGCTAGAAATAATAAAGACATTAATAATATAAGAGTTGTGTACTCAAGGAGTGACATATAGCCTGTCAATTACTCTATGATATCCTTAAGACAGTAGAAGAAATGTTATTCAAAGAATATTTCTGCATCCATATTTTCCTTCTGTTTCAAGCCACAAACTAGTTCAACCATTTCCAGAGCACATAGATTCATCCCAAGTACCTATGTGCAGCCCAGGCTTCTCCCAACTCCCAACTATCAAAGTGCCTACTTGACATCTCCACTTGTTCCACATGTAAAAGGCATTGAAGCTCAATATATACTAATAGAACTTCTAATCTTTGCCCTAAAACCCACTCTTCCTCTTTCTTCCTCAACTCAAATAATGGCCAGTTTATTCTTTCAGTGGCTCAAGCTAAAAACCTTGGAGTCCTCTTTGCCTCCTGTCTTTTTCTCATTACCCACCCAGTCCTCATCTATAAAAATCCTGTCAGTTCTCCTTTCAAAATATATATAGAAAATATTTATATATATATACAAAATGTAATCACTTCGAACCATCTCCTTAGCTGCTATCTTGGCCAAAGCCACCATCATTTCTTATCTGCATTATTGCAAAAGCCTACCTAGACTGCACTTTTCGCCCTTACTCTCCTTCAATTCATCCTTCTTTTTTTGTTTGTTTGTTTGTTTGTCTTGGCAACTGGACAGTACAGCGATCTGAACCTGGGCCTTAGTCTTACCAGCACCACTCTCCCAAGTGATCTTACCGGCCATCCTCAATCTATTCTTAATACAGAAGCCAGGATGGTCCTTTCAAAATATATTCACTACTCTAAACCATTTAATAGCTTCTCATCTCATTCGGAATAAAAGCCCACTTCGACTCCATCCCAAGCCCGGCCAAGTGTACACTGACCAGAGAGGCACCCCACTGGAGAGGCCCGAGATCTGCAGAGACCACACGCGCCGTGGTGACAGTGCGCGACCAAGCAGGTAGGCCTCGCTGCCACCAGACTTAAACCCCAGCCCAGCCGAGTGTGTGCCAACCAGAGAAGCACCTCCCCGGAGAGGCCCAAGACCTGAGGCGACCACGTGCCCAAAGCGCCAGTGGGCAACCAAGCAGACACTGAGACAACCGTGCCAAACTGGCAGCATCAGCAGCATCCTAGCCAGACAATAGTGTTAAACCAGTGGACCATGAAATCCCCTGCCACAATGACTAAAAATCAAAGGAAAGATACCAGAAATATCAAAAATCAAGAAAATACACCACCAAAGGGTAATAACTCTCAAGCTCTAGATCCTATAGAACAAGAAGCCCTTGAAATGTCTGACAAGGAATTTCGAGTGATAATTCTAAGGAAACTAAATGAGATACAAGAAAAC
>NW_007731364.1:137281-152565 GCF_000696425.1 Galeopterus variegatus | reverse complement strand
AAAAGAAGAAATGTACAAGGAAATCAATGCCCTGAAAAAGAATGTAGCAGAGCTTGCTGAGCTGAAGAATTCATTCAACAAAATACAAAACAAAACAGAGAGTTTAACCAGCAGGCGTGCAGAAGCAGAAGACATAACTTCTGACCTTGAAGATGGGCTGTTTGAAATAACACAGACAGACAAAAAAAAAAGAAAAAAGAATTAAACACATTGAAGAAAATCTAAAAGAGATATCAGACAACCTTAAGTGCTCAAATATCCGAGTCATGGGTATTCCAGAAGGGGAGGAAAAAGGAGAATGCATTGAAAACATACTCAACAAAATAGTGGCAGAAAACTTCCCAGGTATAGGAAAAGACACATATCTTCAGATTCAGGAAGCTCAAAGATCCGCAACTGCATTCAACCAAAAAGGTCTTCTCCAAGACATGTTATACTCAAATTGGCAAAACTCAAAGACAAAGAGAGAATCTTAAAAGCTGCAAGAGAGAAGAGTCAAATCACCTATACTGGAGCCCCAATCAGATTAAAATCAGACTTTTCATCACAAACACTAAAAGCCAGAAAGGAATGGGATGATATATTCAAAATACTAAAGGACAGAGATTGTCTGCCAAGAATACTCTACCCAGCAAGGCTATCCGTCCAAAATGAAGGCCAATTAGTATATTTCTCAGACAAACAAAAACTGCAGGAGTTCACTACCACATGACCACCCTTACAAGAAATTCTCAAGGGAGTATTGGGTTTGTTACCTTAAAAATAGCTAACACTGCCATAAAAACTCAAGAAAAATCAAAACCCACTAGTAAAATAAAAAATGCCAACAATGAGGGCCGGCCCAGTGGCGCACTGGAGAGTACGCCACTTGGGAGCGTGGTGGCGCTCCCGCCGAGGGTTCGGATCCCATGTGGAGACCGGTTCCCGTAAATCAACATTTTTCAATAACAACTCTTAATGTAAAAGGATTAAATTCCCCACTCAAAAGATAGAGACTGGCTGACTGGATTAAAAAGGAGGTCCCAACTATATGCTGGCTTCAAGAGACCCACCTCACCTATAAAGACTCACATGGACTAAGAGTGAAAGGATGGAAAAAGATTTACCATGCAAACAAAAATGAAAAACAAGCTGGAGTATCTATTCTTAGGACTGATAAAATAGACTTTAAACTAAAAGCCATAAAAAGAGATCATGAGGGCCACTACATGGTGATAAAAGGATTGATCTATCAAGAAGACATAACAGTCATAAATATATACACACCCAATGTCAGAGCAACCAGATTTATAAAGCAAACTCTATTAGACCTAAAGAAGGAAATAGACATTAACACCATAATAGCAGGGGACCTGAACACCTGACTATCAATATTGGACAGATCATCTAGGCAAAGAATCAGCAGAGAAACACAAGATCTAAACAACACTCTAGACCAATTGGACTTGGCAGATATCTACAGAATATTTCATCCAATGATCTCAGAATATTCATTCTTCTCATCAGCACATGGATCATTCTCAAGGATAGATCACATGTTAGGTCACAAATCAAGTCTCAACAAATTCAAACAAATTGGAATTATCCTATGTATTTTTTCAGATCACAGTGGGTTAAAATTAGAAATCAATAACAAATGAAATTCTGGAAACTATACAAACACATGGAAATTAAATAGCATTCTACTTAATGACATATGGGTCCAAGAAGAAACCAAAAAATTTACTGAAACTAATGAAAACAAAGAAACATCATACCAAAACCTGTGGGATACTGCAAAAGCAGTACTAAGGGGGAAATTTATCACATTAAATGCTTACTTCAGAAGAATGGAAAGATGGCAAGTGAACAACCTAACACTTCATCTTAAAGAACTAGAAAAACAAGAACAATCCAAACCCGAAGTTAGCAGATGGAAAGAAATCATTAAGATCCGAGCAGAACTTAATGAAATTGAAACCCAAAAAGATGATACAAAAGATCAATGAATCAAAAAGTTCGTTTTTGAAAAGATGAATAAAATTGACAAACCATTAGCACGACTAACTAAAAAAAGAAGAGAGAAGACCCAAATAACAAAAATTAGAAATAAAAAAGGTGATATTACAACTGATACCTCAGAAGTACAAGGAATCATTAGAGACTACTATAAACAAATATGTGCCAATAAATTTGAAAATCTGGAGGAAATGGATAAATTTCTGGAAACACACAAACTACCAAAACTGAGCCAAGACAATGTAGAAAATCTGAACAGACCAATAACAATAAAAGAGATTGAAGCTCTTATCAGAAGGCTCCCAACAGAGAAAAACCCAGGACCAGATGGATTCACAGCAGAATTCTACCAAACATTCAAAGAGGAATTGGCATCAATTCTCTACAAACTATTCCAAAAGACTGAAACAGAGGCAATTCTCCCAAACTCATTCTATGAAGCAAACATCACCCTGATACCAAAACCAGGTAAAGATACAACTAAAAAAGAAAACTACAGGCCAATATCCTTAATGAATATAGATGCGAAAATCCTCAATAAAATACTAGCTAACAATACAGCAACACATATGCAAAATTATACACCATGATCAAGTGGGATTCATCCCAGGGATGCAAGTTTGGTTCAACATACGCAAATCAATAAATGTGATACACCATATCAATAAAATCAAACACAAGGACCATATGATCATCTCTAGAGATGCTGAAAAAGCATTTGATAAAATTCAACACTTGCTCATGATAAAGACTCTCTACAAGTTAGGTATAGATGGAAAGTATCTCAACATAATTAAAGCCATATATGATAAACCCACTGCCAATATCCTGAATGGGGAAAAGCTGAAAGCTTTTCCTTTAAGAACAGGAACTAGACAAGGATGCCCACTCTCACTACTCCTATTCAACATAGTGTTGGAAGTACTAGCCAGAGCAATCAGAGAAGGAAATAAAAGGCATCCAAATTGGAAAAGATGAAGCGAAAGTGTCCCTGTTTGCAGATGACATGATCCTATATATCAAACAGCTTAAAGCCTCAATGAAAAAACTCTTGGAGTTGATAAATGATTTTGGCAAAGTTGCAGGATACAAAACCAACACACAAAAATCAGTAGTATTTCTATTCTCCAATAGTGAATATGCAGGAAGAGAAATCAAGAAAGTTTGCCCATTAACAATAGCCACCAAAAAAATAAAATACTTAAGAATAAAGTTAACCAAGGAGGTGAAAAATCCTTATAATGAGAACTACAAACCACTCCTGAGAGAAATCAGAGAGGACACAAAAAGATGGAAAGATATCCCATGCTCTTGGACTGGAAGAATCAACGTTGTGAAAATGTCCATACTACCCAAAGTGATCTACAAATTCAATGCAATCCCCATCAAAATTCCAATGCATTTTTCTCAGAAATGGAAAAAAGTATCCAGACATTTATATGGAATAACAAAAGGCCACGCATAGCCAAATCAGTTCTGAGCAAAAAAAATAAAGCTGGAGGCATAACAGTACATGACTTCAAACTATACTACAAAGCTATAAAAACCAAAACAACATGGTATGGGCATAAAAACAGACACACTGATCAATGGAACAGAATAGAGAATCCAGAAATCAAACCACACACCTACAGCCATCTGATCTTTGACAAAGGCACCAAGCCTATACACTGGGGAAGGGACTGCCTCTTCAGCAGATGGTGCTGGGAAAAGTGGATATCCATATGCAGGAGAATGAAACTAGACCCATACCTCTCACCATATACTAAAATCAACTCAAAATGGACTAAAGAATTAAACATACACCCTGAAACAATAAAACTTCTTAAAGAAAACATAGGAGAAACACTTCAGGAAGTAGGACTGGGCACAGACTTCATGATACAACCCCAAAGTACAGGAAGCCAACGGAAAAATAAACAAATGGGATTATATCAAACTAAAAGGCTTCTGCACAGCAAAAGAAACAATTAACAGAGTGAAAAGACAACCAACAGAGTGGGAGAAAATATTTGCAAAATATACATCTGACAAAGGATTAATATCCAGAATATACAAGGAACTGAAACAACTTTATGACAAAAAAACAAGTAACCCAATTAAAAAATGGGCAAAAGAGCTAAATAGGCATTTCTCAAAGGAAGATATACGAATGGCCAATAGACACATGAGAAAATGTTCAACTTCACTCAGCATTCAGGAAATGCAAATCAAAACCACACTGAGATACCATCTCGCCCCAGTTAGGATGGCTAAAATCCAAAAGACTCTGAATGATAAATGCTGGCGGGATGGCTAATATCCCAGTTAGGATGGCTAATATCCGAAAGACTGTGAATGATAAATGCTGGCAAGCTTGCAGAGAGAAAGGAACTCTCATTCATTTTTGGTGTGACTGCAAAATGGTGGAGCCTCCACAGAAAATGGTATGGAGGTGCCTCAAACAATTGCAGATAGATCTACCATATGACTCAGCTATCCCAATGCTGGGAATATACCCAGAGGAATGGAAATCATCATGTTGAAGGTATACCTGTTCTCCAGTGTTCATTGCAGCACTATTTGCAATTGCTAAAAGTTGGAACCGGCCCCAATGTCCATCAGCAGATGAGAAATGGAAAATGTGGTATATCTACAAAATGGAATACTACTCTGCTATAAAAAAGAATGAAATACTGCATTTGCAGCAACATGGATGGACCTAGAGAATATTATATTAAATGAAACAAGTCAGGCACAGAAAGAGAAATATCACATGTTCTCACTTATTTGTGGGAGCTAAAAATAAATAAATACACAAATAATCTGGGGGGGTGGGGTGGGAAGAAGACACAACACTTACAATTCCGTGAAGTTGATATGACAAGCAAACAGATATGAGGTTGTTGGGATGGAGGGGGGAGAGAGAGGTTTCAGTAATGGGTCACAATGATCAACCACATTGTATATTGACAAAATAAAATAAAATTTTTAAAAAAAGAAGAAGAAGAAAAGCCCACTTCCTTACTATGACTTTCAAAGCTTAACATGATCTGGCCTCCCGTGATCTCTCTAGATTAGATCTCGTACTTCACTCTTCCTCATTCATTCCACTCCAGCACCACTGGTCTCCTTGCTGTTCTTCCTACATGTCAGACATGTTTCTACTTTTGGGCCTTTAAATTCTCTGTTCCCTATACCTGGAGTGCTCTTCACTCAGATACACATAGATGCACTCCTTCACTTACTTCAATTCTGCATCAGTGTCACTTTTCCAGTGAGAATCAGCCTGTGTGCCCCAAGTCACCAACCCATCTGTCATTCAAATTCCCCACTATCCTGCCATAGGATGTATAACTTTCTAATATGTTGTAAAATTTATTTATTTATTATTTTTATCATTTATTGTCTTTCCCTACCCAAATGAAAGTTCCATTCAGGCAAGTGTTTTTATCTGTTTTGTTCACTAATAGATGGATAAATAAATCATGAAACAAAGTAATTTGCTTTAAATGAAATGGATATTTAGTTCAAGTCTCATTCTGTAGGGGAAAAACTTAAGGAACAGTTTGACTTGCAGTTTGACTTGTATAAGGTCAAACAGTCAGTAAGGAGCAGAATAAAAGCATAAGTCCTTGGCCCCAAACCTAGGTTTTTTTCACCAGGGCACAGTGGTGGAATGTAAGAGAATACATATAAAAATAAATTGCAAAAATAAGCAAACAAAGAAGCATACACACACACATAAACACAGAGACAAAGACACATCTCATATTAAAATATTACCACTGCACAGTAATGGTATTACACAGGTAATTATATGCCTGCAAAGAAAATTTATTACTTACCTCTACCCCAGATTTTTTTGATGATATCTGTGTCACAGTTTCTTTGAATTTATTTGCCTTTTCAAGTTGAGCTTTAAGTTGTTCAGCTAATTCCTTCAAAAAGAAAACCAGGTGAAATAGGGGTAATATGCAGTTTAATTCTTTACTACAGAATATTTTCAAATTTACACAACAGAAAGGAAAATAGCATAACCAACACCCATGTAGCCATCACTTAACTTCAATTACCAACTTAAGGCCTAGTATATTACTGTCTAATGAACTTATCTCAGTTACACACTTCTCAAATACCTGTGATATTTGTTGCTTTGAAAATAAATAAGTACAAGGACATATATTTTGGGGGAGACGAGGAGATGGAGGAAATACATAATCTTAAGAATGACATTTTTGCAAGTAGATATTATAAATTTCCAATACTTACAAGCTCAGTTATTTGTAACAAGGAAGCCATCACAAGATTTGAAATATTACCTTCTTTACTGTTGATAAATAATTTAGATAAAAATACTGAATAGAATTCATTTTTACTCTACGAAGCCCATAGCAATTTATGTAAACAACTGCCATATAAAGCAATAAACCACAAAGTAATAAATTAAATAAGCAGATCTATGTGACAAGCAAAGGACAGCATTCTCCACTGCAGTGGTTCCATGAACACAGGAACTCCTATTTTTAACCACCTACCTAGGTGACCTCTCTTTCACTATTTTAGGCGGCTACTCTGTACTACTTTGAGTAGTACTTACTACTTTGAGTTTGTTTCAAAACTCAAACTTCATTTTCTTGCTTTAGTCACTGTCGTTGATTTACCTCTTTTACCTCTTGCTATTGTTGTCGCATTTCTGGGGTGAGTCGAAGTTCAGTGTTACCAAAGACCAGATTCAAAGAGAAAGAGCAGCATATGCCAGATATGCCTTCTATTAGACATACGAACTAATAAAAATAGAAATATTGTGTTTGGCTACCATTTATTCTACTCAGAGTATATCAAAACTGAACTTAATGATCACTTATAATTGTGTGTAAGATGAGTGCATATGTATAACCATGAGTGAATCTTTCTATCAAGACACGGAATGGTATCTGGCTGTGCTATTCTGCCACGTGCACTTTAATAAAAGGGTACTTCAAAAAGTTTGTGGCAGAAAAGAATTAAAAGATAATACAAATATTTCCATGAACTTCTGGAAGTACCCTCATATATATATTATTATATATTATTTTAACAAGCATGTGACAATATAATAAATGAATAAATGAATGAATGTAGTTCATTTGTAGTCGTCCCTATTTCTATTCAATTCTGAGGTAAATCGGTCTTAAGTCAAACATTACTATGGGAATTAAATGAGCTAACCTGTACAAAGCATTGAACACAGTATCAGGCACAAAACCACTGCCTTAAAATTTGAATACATGAATTAATCATGCTTTTATAGGAACTCATTTTTTATATTCTTAAGTAATTTAAGAAAGTAATAAGTGTTCCTAATAATATATAACTAAAATTAGGAAAGAAGCCAGTGACATCTTTATCTCTTTCAAATATACTCAATAAGTTAGAAATGTAAGAATAAAAAGCAAATAACAAAGTAAAAAAGAAATTAAAAAGCACATAGTTCCCTAAGGATCTTAAATTTCAGAAATCTGATGGAGAAAGTAATTTATTTAGAAATTGACACATAGTACTGTTTCTAGAAATGCTCAAGAATTTCTTAAAAGAATCAATAAGCAGTAGTTATTTTCACTGTGTGCTACATCCACGCTGCTGAGGAACTTCTAAAATTACTCATAAGAAGTTAAATATTTAATCACTATTCTCTAAAAGAACAAAATATAAGCATCTCACCATATTCCCCATCATCTCTGCCTTGATAATCTTGGCTCCCAACTTGTTCTTCTCATCAACACTCAGGATGTGGATGGACTCATCCTCTGGACTACTGGTGGAACAGGAAAGTTCTTAAGAGCATATGAAATGTAGGTATAATGCATAATTACATCCTATTTTCCCATTAAAATTTACTCTCTTTAAAACACACACACACACACACACACACACAACACTGGCATAAAACTTTAGAGGAAGAAGTAATTAAAAGGGCTCTAGCTCAATGATATTTCAGAAACCTTGAGTATACTGCAATTATTCTTTTTGTGCTGGCAGTGTCCATAGATCTCCCTTTAATTATTCTTTTCTTATCACTTGTTCTCACAACTTTCCCTATACAACTTACCTGGGTCATGTTCCCCCTAATCTTTTCCCAGAAGAGCTCATTATCCCTTCATGTGTGTAAGTACCATAACTATAAGTATCTATACTTATACCTGTAATAAAGCATCATGACATTTATGTACCATATTCGTTCACATCTATATGACTGCCTCTCTCGTACTGTGAGTTCTTTGAAGGCAGATACTATGTCATAATTATTTTTATTCCACCAGGACTAGGAAATAGAAGCATTCAGTAAATACAATAAAAAATGAGTAACACAATGAATTTATCAAAGTCATCTAACTTAAATTCCAAGGGACAACTGTGATGTGAAAATAACTTCCTCTTGTTACTTCATTCCTTGACACACCAGTCCAGACATATTTTTTCAAATCTGAATGAGTGTAAGAAACACGTCGTTTCCCAAATTTTCAGTATCCAAGGATCACTTAAGGGAAATATGATATGCACATGGACCAATAATTTTAGGTTAATTTTGTTCCAAAGGTTCATCAAAATTTGGGCATAAAAATAAGCTAAAAACAGTAAGAGTCATAACAACGGCAGGATATTTCAATTTTGTGAGCTATATGTGAACTAAATTATTGCATCACTTTTTTTTTTTCCTTGAAGTAACCAAACTCATCGTGGTCCATGCATAGACCAAGAAGATCACCAATATTCTGGAGATCATATATTGAAAAACACTGACCTAAGTCATCAAGAAAGAATTCCTAAATTTTCTCCCCTGTCACCCATAATCTGTAGCCATATGTTCCTCTTTTTTTAACATTTCCACCCAAGGCTAATCCTTCTCTTTCCCTTTTGGGCTATAATAACAAACTATGCCAAGAATGACATTCCAAGGCTAAAATATTTTGTAAAATGGGTTGGTTTCTGATATTAAATTTACAAAATCTAAATTAAGGACATCACATTAATTTTTGTTCGTATTACATACTACCGTAGGTTTCAAATTCCTGAAAGTACTTAACTAATTTATTTTCCAACAAAAGAAAAACATAAGCAACCACATTTCATTTCTACAAAAAATAAGCTTAAAGTTTTTAACCATATGGGCTACTACTGGAGGATGTTTTCCTACTAGTTAAAATAATCACAGGGCCTAAAAAGAACAAAGGAAAAGGATGATAAATTTGATCACATTAAAGAAAAAATAAAAGAATGGATAAAAAAAGAAAAAGAAGGAAGGCAAATTACAAATGATGAAGAAACTATTTACATTACATGACAACGATAAAGAGCTCTTGCAAATAACACAAAAAGCATGCAAAACATGTCTAGTAAACAAAAACAGAAATAAAAATAAACACATAAAAATACAGCCAATTTCATTCACACTTAAAGAAAAAAAAACAAGGAACAAGTCTGTTTCTCAACTATGTATATGACCAAGATTTTTTTAAAAGTTCAATATACTATCGGCAAGGAAGTAGGAGAAATGTCATTCTCATATATGACTGTAAGAATGTAAATTGGTAAATACAACAAAACATATTAAAAGTAAAATGCACGTATTCTTTGACCTGATAATTACACTCCTTGGAATTTATTTTACAGCTATATTTCAACAGTGTGCAAAGACACACATAAAAACTTCATTGCAGCCTTGTTTGTAATAGCAACAAAGTGGAAACAACCTAAAAGTCCATTAATAGGAGACTGGTGAGAAATATTAGGTTATACCTAAGTTTAACATCAGAATATTAAAGAGCTTTTAAAATAAAATAGGTAGATACATATGGGCTAATGTGAAAAGAACTTTAAGATATAATGATTGGAAAAAACAATATTCAGAATAAAACATGTGTTATGAAGATATTTAAGTTTATATATGTTATGTATGTATATAATTTTATATGCTAAGTATATAAATTACACACATTCAAATGCACTAAAAAATCTGGAAAGACACTGTTAACACTATTAACCTGACAAGTGGGATTAGGGTTGAGGGTGACAAGGAAGAGAGACTTTTTCAATTTATGCTCTTCTGCCTTCACCATTTAAATTTTATACACATGCATTTACTATCTACTTGATTACAAATGGTTTAATGTTTTAAAACTATTAAAGTAGCAAGAAAGGTAAACATAAATGAACGATACATATAAAGGAATAAAACCAATTCAACTAATTTCTCTATTACTATTCATATGAGACAAAGCTATTAGTTGTTACAACTTTTCCACAGTCTGGTAGATTGACCTATGGTATATTCCGACACCCAATTTACAAGAGACTAAAAGTATTTTCCAGTCATCACTGAAAATGTTTCACTTTTTGCAGCTTATATATCTTTTTTCCTCTCTACTATGCCACTAATTGGTCAACTCTTCTTATATTCTACCAAAATTACTCTTACAAAGGATATCAATAACTTTTCCATAATCAGCGCATAAAAGAAAAGGGTCTTTTTCCCAAAGAAAATTCATGGTTCTACTTTTAATCTTATTTGAAACCACACTAAATGGGCATCAGAAGACATGAAGACTAATCGAAGCCTTGCAAATAACTAATAATATTAATAGCAACAACAGCTAAGATTTATGGAGCACTTACTATGAACCAGATACTATGCTAAATTTAAATTTTAGGTAAATGGCAAATACTTTTTAGCATGAGTATGTCCAAATATTGCAAGAGACTTATATTTTTTATTAAAAAATCTGGAAACCCTAGTTACATAATACATTGTGTGAGTCACAACTTCAGCTCTCTCAGTTTCTACATATACAAAATGCAAGGATCAGACTAATTTCTCCTATTTCTAAAATCAATTCTGTGATTTTTTTCTAGTTCTAAAATTCATTGATTCTAAAACTCCCCAGAATTTTGGAATTTTATTTTAAAAAACCAACATATTCCCAGGATAATAAAATTAACAGCTAACAATCTTTCACTGAATCTTTCTAAGCAGTCTTGAAAGTTCTATCTTGGTCTCTTACTTTACACCACTCTACATGCTCAGCAATCTTTTTTTTTCATTCAAATATAGTAGATGATTCCCAGATTTTCTTTCCTTCTCCAGACAATCACAGAATTCATGAAAAGCCTCAAACCCTCTGTAACATCAAAATTAACACATGTAACAAAGAATACTGTCTTCAAACCAAAACACACACACACATATATACACAAACACAGCTTTTAGTGAGTGCTTATATTACAGTATACCTATCAGAAGTTTACAATTTGAATAAGACACACAAATATGAAGCAATCAGACAACCAGACGAAATACTAACAACGTTAAGATTGATTTGCATACTCTGCTTAGCTACAGTCACAAAAGTCAAGACCTAGTGATCGTCCAAATGCTAAATCAACCCTAATTATATCAGGAAATAAGAGTTTCATCCCACTAGCAACTGGGAACTAGAAATAGTGTGCCATCCAGGATAGACCTGGACAATTGTGTATGCACACAGTCTTAGACATTCTCTAATCCCTTCCTTGCTTATTCAGCCAATACAACTGAATTTCTCCTTCAGTTTCCTAGGAGCAAAGCCCTGACCTGAACCAGAGCTCATCTGACTGGGGCTCAATCACTCAGTCTAGATTTTGCCAGCTTCCTCCCATAGAAAGTTACACACTGTGCTTTATAATCCAGTGCTTCAGATGGAGTCGTTAACAAAAGCGATTTATCAGAATCGTGACCCCAAACCACAATGCTTATATCTACTACTACCATTGATTTTTATTATTTCCTAAAATGCCTTCCTTTAGTGTCCCACTCATTTTTAACACAATTTAATGATCATTCAAGTATATGTTTGTCATTATCCTTGGACACATTTTTTATTTCTGGCTACCTCCAACAGGGCCAGCCCTAAAGCTAAATCAAGCTTTCCTAGCTTTGATCCCACTCATCCTGAGTTTCCTCATCTTCTGACACAGACCTATATAAGTGCAACAATAAAAAAAACAGTAAGTGCCATCTATTTTCCTAATCATTATGGGTACAATCATTATCCTACCCTTATTTTACACTTAAAATCCTAACATTATCTTTAAAATCTGCCTTTGTCCAACATGGATTATTGCTTTTTCTGCAAAACAACAACCATAATTCATGGTTCCCTCTGCAGGATCTTTCACCTATATTTGTCACTTCATATTGGGTTACAGAAGCATATTTTCCTTCAGTCTCCTATAACTCCTATAGACATGCAGTATTTATAATTATGATTATACTTAACAATGGGGTAATTTCCTTAAAATGTAATATGGCACTGACAACGAAATCTACTCAAATTTCTCCTGAAGCCCATCCATTTAAAAGATTCACTCATTCCAGTTTTTAAATTGCAAAAAAGCAACGAATTTTGAGGAAATAGTGCTACTGAATTCTTCCAGCTCTTTTAAAAATAGAAGTGAAAAAAAAAAATACAATCCACAAAACAATATTACTGTATTGCTAAATCTGCCTATCTTATCTCTTCCATCAATTTTAAGAAATAGACCGTACTCAGATCTAATTAACAAATGATATTCTAAAAATATTGTTCAGTTCTTTGAATCTTCTGAACCCTAATATTCATTTATCACAGTAAAAAAAACAAATGATAAAATACCCAGCAAATGTAGACTTTGTGTCACTTCTCAGGCTTTCATCTTCTGATTTTTCTCTCATGTCCTCTGGAATATGTTGGTGTTCAACACTGCTACTGGTTTCCAGTGGCTTTTGATTTGAATGTTTCTTGTCTCCTTCTCTCCCATTAGATTGACTCCATGATGTTAAACTCTCTTCACGGTTCTCAGTGGGTTTTCGAAAACCACAACGCAAAGAACCCTGAGCTACCAATGCTGAAGGTAAACTAGATGGTTGAAAATTTCTGCCCTTGCTGCGAAATGACAGTTCTTCATCATCAGAGGGTCTTAAGAATTTATGTCTCAAATCACCTGGAGAAGAAAGCTCTTGATTTTGCCTTGGATTGGATTCTCTTCCATGTCTTTCTAAAGACCCAGATCTTTTATCTTTTTCATCACCAGTAAACTTATCTTTATTGCTATTGTTTGCAATATCTGTTGTAGCATATCTATCCCTTGAACTTTCTTGATATTTTACTAAGTCTGATTTTCTATTTTCTTGACTACTTTGTGCTTTATCTGAATATGTTGGTTTCCTCCACCGTTCTCGTCTATGATCCTCTTTTGTGGAAGCAGTTTTTTCAGCTTCTTCTAATTTCAACTGAAATACTTCCATTGACTACAAAGGACAAAAATTAAGACATTTAAAATTTAAAAAGGCTCAGTGACTTGCTCCCCACATGCCACTGTACTATGACAAGTGGCACAATAAAAGAAAAACCCATCAATGGGGGAAAAGGGGAAGACCCTTACAATCATCCCACACTGAAATGAATACTTTTTACAAACATGAGTGAACAGTAAAAGATTACCAAATAACAAAAACAGATCCCAAGAGGATAATCATGTTGACCAAAGGCTCTGCTCTAACACAAAGTATACTACAGAAAATGGTAGAGACATAAACTTTCAAAAACATAATAAATTCCTACTGGTAGTTAGATCCAAGAGTATTGCTAAAACAATATTACTTTTTTATACTGTATTTGTATAAAAAAAAACGGGCTCTCATTAAAAAAAGAACAATTCAAGAACAAGAAAATGAAAAACTATGTGTCAAAAAAAAATTTTTTTTAAATGTCCTGATACACTGAGTAGAAGAAAAGAAAGTGCTGAAAACCAAATTAGCCTGGGAATTCTCTATACTTTAGGAAGAAACGGTAAATAAGAAAAAGTCTTGGACAATTGATTCTAGAAAATCTAATATGCATGTACTAGTACTTCCAGAAAGATGGAGCAAAGGTGAAGGAAGAAAAACATTAATTTTTAAAAAGAGAAGAAAATTTCTCCCGGATGATTTTCCAGATTAGAAGCGCTCATCCAATAACCTCGGGGGAAAGGAAGTGGAGAAAGACTTACACACACCCCCAGAAAAAATCCTAATTCCTTAATCTCAAAATTCAAGAAAAAAAAATTCTTCACAAACACTGGATCACAGGAAGGAGTGAATCAGTGTAAGTGTGTATATAGATGGAAGCAGGTAGATAACACATTACCTACAAAGGAAAGAAAGACTGCTGTCAACTTTCAACTCTAATTCTTAATGGACAATGCAATAGAGATCAAACTTTGAAAAAAATTATTAGGCTATAATTCTATATAAAAAATTAAATTCACAAACTATCCTTCCCTGGTATAGGCAAAAGAAAATCGTTTTCAAAAATGCAAGGAATGGTTGGCTGGTTAGTTCACTTGGTTAGAGTGCAGTGTTATAACACCAAGGTCAAGGGATCCCCATACCAGCCAGCAACCAAAAAAAAAATGCAAGGAATCATAAGACAAATCACTTAATAATTTCTGGGGGAAAAAATTACTCAAGATGATTAAGCCAAACCATAAATGAATCAGGGCAATGTGTGAAGTTTAATACAGTTGTCAAGGAGAGATGCATCATACATAGAAACAGAGAGTAGGAAGGTTATTACAGAGTTGGAGGCAGGGGAAAAATGGGAGATGAAGGTCAAAGGGTACAACAACATGTCAGTTACATAAGATAAATAATCCTAGAGATGCGAGGTACAGCATGAGGACTGTAGTTACTATTGTATCATACATTGGAAATTTGCTAATTTGATTATAGGTACTTTTACTACAAAAATAAAAAAGGTAATCGTGTGAGATGATGAATATGTTAATTTGCTTGACTGTAATAATCATTTCACTATGCATATGTATATCAAAAGATCATGCTTCTTACTCTAAATATATATAATACAGAAAAAATTTTTAAACAATGAAAATTTTTTTTAAAAAACAACAAAAAAAAAACTTCTTACTAAACTCAATACAAGGATACTTTATCTAACCATGATAATCCTCATCTTAAATCCTAGAAGTCATCATTTAAACACAGAAAGACAAGAACACTAGCTTCCAGTGCTTTTATCAAAGTTCTAAACTTCGATTTCAAAAAGAAAAGGAAATTTAAATATTTTAACATTGAAGGGAAAAAGCAAAATAATCATCATTTGCATGCTACCTTCCCAGATAACCCAAGATTAAAAAAAATTAGAAATAATAAGAGTTTATTAGAAATTTGGCAGACTGGGCCGGCCCGGTGGCGCACTGGATAGTGCGCCGCTTGGGAAGCGCGGCAGCGCTCCCGCCCGAGGGTTCGGATC
>NW_007731364.1:134597-136295 GCF_000696425.1 Galeopterus variegatus | reverse complement strand
GCCTACTTTGCAACATACACAAATATGTTCCAGAAAGATGAAGGATAAACATAAAAAATAAAACTGGACAAATACTCAAGGTAAAATATATGTGCACATTTTCATGGCTTTCGAGTAGGGAAAGCCTGTCAATTAATCATACCAAGAGCATTAAGTCATGAAAGAAAAATATGAAGAATTTTGCTAGGTAAAAATATTTAAAATTTAACCATAGCAAATTATCAATAAAGTAAAAAACAAACATGAAACTAAGGGGAAGAAATTTGAACAGAATAATTAAAAAGTCTTATATAAATCATTATCCCAAAAGAAAGACAGGAAAATAATATTAATAATCAATTCACTAAAAAATACAAATGGCCAAAATAAATGTAAAAAACAAATTCCAATTCACTAGTAAACAAATGCATAAAAATACAAGCAAAAAAAGGTGTTTTACCAATCACAATAGCAAAGACTATAAAGAATGATGGTCCAACTGTTGAAAATTACGTGATAAATGATAAAAGATGCATTTTAATAATTTGCTCAGTCTTTCTGTAGATAAATTTGGCAATATACATCTCACTTCAATTGTCTATATCCTTTAAACAAGCAATTTTATTTTTAGTAATTCACCTGAATACCCAGGTAAATATGCAAAATGCACTGGACAAAGACAGTCAGCACAGTGCAAGTATTTAACAGAGGGAGGAAAAAGCATATACATGTCCTTCCACTGACAAATAATGGAAAACCAGATTAATATATAAGAAAATATTAAAAAATCATTAAAATGTATATATTTACAGGAATCCAACTATGTCTACATTAGTAAGTAAAAAAAAAAAAAATAATAAGGGTATATTCTATAAGCATACTTTAAAACATAGGGGAAAAAATATGCAAAAATATATTACAAAATGTTAACAGATTTAAGACAAAGTGTAACATTTTCCCTCTTTTATTTGGAAGAGGGGGCAGTGGCACTAGCATACAGTTTTGAAATCTTTCTACTTTCTAAATCTCTAAATCTGCTTTCCTTCAGAAATGGAAGAAAGGGCCGGGGGGAAGGACATCAATGGTAATTACTGAAACAGAAAGATTATCCACACATGGTGAAAAGAGGATCTGGTTCTAATATATCATATACTGCTGCATGGTTCAATTGTTTTAAGAGTATATATGCTCTTTTAAAAACTCTGGAAAATATCAAAACTCTAGAATATACCAAACTCTAGAATATACCAAAATTTCTACAGTGGTTATCTCCAGAAGTATACTCTGAAGACTTTCCTGCATTATTTAAATTTTATCACAATGAGAAAATGTTATTTTTATATTAAACACACACTTAAGTTTTACATTTGTTATGTCAATAAAAATATGCTACCTAAGTTCAAATAATGAAAAGCAGAAAATGACTTCAGCAGTATACAGAAATGAAATTTAATATTAATTCAATTCAAAAGTGTTTCATAGCACAAAACAAAGTTAAAGGCACTTAATTTTTCACATAATCCTGAAAATATTCATATCTCCTTAATACACATACTCACCCCATATCTTTCAGCTACAACATCCTCAAAATTTCTATTTTGTTTCTCAGCTTGTTCCTTCATTCGTTGATAAGATTTCCTTAGCCAACTTAATCCACCGTCTTCTACTACTGAAACTAAATTCCAATTTTAAAAGTTAGTTGTACTTTTAATGTGATTA
>NW_007731364.1:80765-134456 GCF_000696425.1 Galeopterus variegatus | reverse complement strand
TGATAAGATTTCCTTAGCCAACTTAATCCACCGTCTTCTACTACTGAAACTAAATTCCAATTTTAAAAGTTAGTTGTACTTTTAATGTGATTACCACAGAATTAATATTTATTGCTTCTATGATGACTTCTGAAGTATGTAATTAAATATTTTTCTTTGAATATATAAAAACCATAAGCACATTTAAAAGTCAACGTATACCTGGTTGCCTATATACAAGAGTACTTCAAAAAGTTCATGGAAAAATAAAATTGAAAGGTAATATGAATCTTCCCATTAACTGTTTGAAGTGTACCCTTGTTATGCAACATACAGAGTTTTATCACTATGAAGAAGGAAAAGATAAATAAAACTACTCTCAAGAAAATTCCAATCTAAGAGAATAAGGATAAAAGAATATAAATAATTACAATGAAGATAATATGTGATAACTATTTATATTAAAAAAATGTAAAGGGTTATAGAATGTGAGAAAAGTGAAGAATTATTTGTACCTGGGAGGTCAGGGAAAAATCCATAAACCAGGCTCAGGAAAATGAGTCAGATTTCTACTAAAAAAGATAAGAGTAGAGAGGACATTCCCAGAAATAAATAAGGAATAAAGGCACATACAGAGATGGGAAAAAGAAACCTCAGATGCAGCACAAAGAACAAAGAAGTTTATGGAAGATAATGCTGAAATGTATGTTAAAACAAATTATCCTACTTTAGTCATGATTACCATCATGAATAGCGGAATACCTTCAACAAAATTTATTTAGCTGCTTATATTTCCTTCTGTACACATCATACTTTTGATATGTATAAAAAGAAAATCTAATCAACTGCCTAAATTAAAATTCTGTTCCTGATTTTCCTTGCCCAAAAACAGGACACTTTAAGATTACCCCAACTACATAACCAACAAAAATGGACCCATGCAGACTCCAAAAGGCATGTACAAGAATGTTCACAGCAATAATCTCAACCTGTAAACAACCCAGGAAATGTCTACCGTCAATAGAAATGATACATAGAGTGTGATATATTCCTAAAATAGACTATTATATAGCAAGGAGAATGAAGGAACTACAACTATACACAACAATATGGATGAATCTCAAAATGTGGGCAAAGGAGAACATAACTGATTTTTGGTGCTGGAAACCAGGACAGTGAAAACCTTCTGGTGAAAGGGTAGTAACTAAATGGTCCACAAATGGGGCTTCTGGGTTGCAAAGACAAGAGTACATCAAAAAGTTCATGGAAAGATTCGTATCATCTTTCAATTTTATTTACCCATGAACATTTGGAAGTAACCTCATAATATTGTATCTCAAACTGTGCACTGATTACACAGATGTTTTCACTTTGTGAAAATGATCAGTCTGAGGTACACTTATTTAAGTTTACTTCTTTAAGTTTACTTAAAGAACAGATTTTTCAATCCTTAAATTAATTATGTTCAAACTAATTCTATTCCCTCATTCAAATCTCAAAAGTTTATCTTTACTAAGCAATCTCTTCTAAGTTAATGTGTCCTTTCTTTACAGGTTTAAAATAGTAGGCATTTCAAAACCTAGATCTCTAGTTAACTGAATGATTTCACTTTTCATTCAAAACCTTATTTTACTCTTGCTCTTTCATTCTTATTTATATAGTCTATGGATTCAAAATTAACAGTGGAGCTAATCAAGGAACTTGGGCTAAATCTGTCATTTACACAGTGATATGTAAAAGAAACCCATAGAAGTTAACACCTATATTAATGTCCCAGGTATATAATTAAATTGTTTATTCCATAGAATTATCTGTAAAACTAATAAATGCTGATGATCACAGTAAAAATTTCCTGAATAATCACCAAGATATTAATATAGCTCAAAGAAAAAAATATCAGAGGAAAAGACTGCTTTTATTCCTCTACGTTGACATTTATGAAGGAAATTTAACAGGAATAAAAATTTTCAGCCAATTCAATCGCAAGTTAAATCCACAATTTTAGAAATATTTATATAATAATGTCATTTTTAGTTGATAATATGTTCTATTTCAACAGTCCTATTAATCTTATAATTAAAGAGGGCAATGATGAAGTATTTTTAATAAGAGCAATCACTGAATGTAATACTCAAAAAGCAAACAAAAAAATACCAACTTGCAGCACCATCCTGAAATTCAATCAACAAATATTCAATGAATATTTACTATAAATGTGATAACTTGTAAAACATAGTAGGAAGTAAGAACGTAAAGAAAATACAGTCCTAGTCCTCTATGCGGAGACAAAGATATATCAAATAATTATAGTAAATTCACTGGCATACTGCTTTTGAGGTATACCTGTATCTCAAATCTGTTTTTTATAATAAGTCAAAAATTAAGAGACNCCTGGCCACTCTAAGCCTTAGTTTCCTAAGCTATAAAATTAGGATAACAATAACATATACTCTGCTCTCCTCACATGGTTGCTATGAAAATAAGCTAATGTATAAATATGCCATGTAAACTCTAAATTGTACAAATACTCCCATTACTAAAATATGATTTAAAATAATTGTGTATGAGCTCTGAAAATGGTTTACTTACCTTTCCACCTAATTTTCTAAGAAAGAAAAGATTAACAAATTTTCTTGAAAATATGGTACCTTAATCATTACAAAAACACTTGATAAAACCTTCTCAAAACATTTAATCATAGAACAAGTACTTGACCTCATCATCATTATTGAGTATTTACTATATTCCTGATACAATGGTAAAAGATTTTTCTCATGTAATCTTCACAATAATTACATAACATAGGTACCATCCTTATTCCCTATTACAGACGAATAAATTGGGCTCAGCAAGGTCAGGAAACTTTTCCAAAATCAAAAGCTAATACGTGGAAATGCCAAAATTCTAGTCACCTCTACCTCCTTACTACTATGTCACCTCTACCTCCTTAATACTAGTGCTATACTACTTTAAAGTGCCTAACAGTTTCAGTCGTATCATTAATCTAAACAGAATGATACCACTATTTGCATATGCAGAAAAACCTGCAGATCATTTTTTAAAACTTAATTTCAACTCTGGGATCTGAGTCTTTGACAGAAGCTGTCATTTTTCTTCATTCTAAATAAATACAATATTGGAAAGGGAAGTGGTGAAATCATGATGTGAAGGTGAAAGGGAGAAAGGCCCTCTAAAAGCTTTACGGGAGGTCATTTTCCTCCTAGTATCTTTGATTCCGCTGTTTCAGCCAGCTTAAAGATATTATCTAAGGTGGAATTTGGGGTCTTCTCTACTCAATGAAGTTAAGAACCTGTTGACTACAAATATTGGGCTTCTCAATTCTAGGTTTTCCCCAAAGATGAATCTATTGACTGCCCTCTGCCAAAAGGGTTGGTAAAAGCTTAGCTCATAAAATCAGCCCTACATACTAATGGGTCACTGAGCTAACTTACTGCTCCCCAGACTTTTTTTTAAGTTCCTCTAAAACAATACAGATACCCCTCGACTCATGATGGGTAATCCAGATAAACCCATGGTAAGCTGAAAATATCATAAATCAAAAATGCATTTAATACACCTAACCTACCAAACACCAAAGCTTAGCCTAGCCTACCTTAAACATTCTCAGAACACTCATATTAGCCTACAGTTGGGCCAAATCATCTAACACAAGGCCTCTTTTATAATAAAATGTTCAATATCTCATGTAATTTATTGAATACTGTACTGAAAGCGAAAAACAAAATGGTTGCATGGGTACTTAAAGTACATATCACTTTTGCACCACTGTAGAGTGAAAAATAAGTTGAACCATCATATACTGGGGACTATCTGTATTTCAAAAAGAACTTTAGGGCCGGCCCGGTGGCGCACTGGATAGTGAGCCACTTGGGAAGCGCGGCGGTGCTCCCGTCCGAGGGTTCGGATCCCACGTGCAGACCGGCTCCCNAAAGAATAAAGAGGGGAAAAAAAAATCAATAGGAAGAACAAAATCACATCCAAAGGGTCTGTAAGCAAGAATTTCTACTAACTACATGGTAAAAAATATAGCCTTCTACTAAAGAATTTAGAGTGACTAACCCTAGACTCGGAATCAGAAGATCTGATCTAGTATTACTCCCATGACTACAGGCAAATTACCTGGCCACTCTAAGCCTTAGTTTCCTAAGCTATAAAATTAGGATAACAATAACATATACTTTGCTCTCCTCATATGGTTGCTATGAAAATAAGCTAACGTATAAATATGCCATGTAAACTCTAAATTGTACAAATATTCCCATTACTAAAATATGATTTAAAATAATTGTGTATGAGCTCTGAAAATGGTTTACTTACCTTTACACCTAATTTTCTAAGAAAGAAAAGATTAACAAATTTACTTGAAAATATGGTACCTCAATTATTACAAAAAAACTTGATAAAACCTTCTCAAAACATTTAATCACAGAACAAGTACTTGACATCATCATCATTATTGAGTATTTACTATATTCCTGATACAACAGTAAAAGATTTTTCTCATGTAATCTTCACAATAATTACATAACATAGGTACCATCCTTATTCCCTATTACAGACGAATAAATTGGGCTCAGAAAGGTCAGGAAACTTTTCCAAAATCAAAAGCTAATAAGTGGAAATGCCAAAATTCTAGTCACCTCTACCTCCTTAATACTAGTGCTATAATACTTTAAAGTGCCTAACAGTTTCAGCCGTATCATTAATCTAAACAGAATGATACCACTATCTGCATATGCAGAAAAACCTGCAGATCATTTTTTAAAACTTAATTCCAACTCTGGGATCTGAGCCTTTGACAGAAGCTTTCTGTCATTTTTCTTCATTCTAAATAAATACAATATTGGAAAGGGAAGTGGTGAAATCATGATGTGAAGGTGAAGGGGAGAAAGGCCCTCTAAAAGCTTTACGTGAGGTCATTTCCCTCCTAGTATCTTTGATTCCGCTGTTTCAGCCAGCTAAAAGATATTATCTAAGGTGGAATTTGGGGTCTTCTCTACTCAATGAAGTTAAGAATCTGTTGACTATAAATATTGGGCTTGTCAATTCTAGGTTTTCCCCAAAGATGAATCTATTGACTGCCCTCTGACAAAAGGGTTGGTAAAAGCTTAGCTCATAAAATCAGCCCTACATACTAATGGGTCACTGAGCTAACTTACTGCTCCCCAAACTTTTTTTTAAGTTCCTCTAAAACAATACAGATACCCCTCGACTCATGATGGGCAATCCAGATAAACCCATGGTAAGCTGAAAGTATCATAAATCAAAAATACATTTAATACACCTAACCTACCAAACACCAAAGCTTAGCCTAGCCTACCTTAAACATGCTCAGAACACTCATATTAGCCTACAGTTGGGCAAAATCATCTAACACAAAGCCTCTTTTATAATAAAATGTTCAATATCTCATGTAATTTATTGAATACTGTACTGAAAGTGAAAAACAAAATGGCTGCATGGGTACTTAAAGTACATATCACTTTCGCACCACTGTAAAGTGAAAAATAAGTTGAACCATCATATACTGGGGGCTATCTGTATTTCAAAAAGAACTTTCTATGTCTACAGTTGCTATTAAATAAATTTTTCATTGAATTATCAATGCAGCACTTAATAGGCATATAAGATTTTTTAAGTATGTTTAAAATTATGTATGCTAGGGCCGGCCCATGGCTCACTTGGGAGAGTGTGGTGCTGATAACACCAAGGCCACAGGTTCGGATCCCTATATAAGGATGGCCGGTTGCCTCACTTGGGAGAGCGTGGTGCTGACAACACCAAGTCAACGGTTAAGATCCCCTTACTGGTCATCCTTTAAAAAAAAGAAAAAAAAAATTATGTAGCTTATGTGACACAAATATTTTGTCTCCATCTGCTGGAAAATAACAGTACTCTCCTAAGATCAATACAAATTTTAAGAATGCTGGCAAAGTAGGAATTTCTGAAGATATGAAACTATATCTTTAATGTTTATACATTATTTTCATGAAATTTCTCAGACTTAAAATTTTTATATCTTATTACAGAATGTAACATACCAAAAGCATTATTATATCCTCAAAGAATCATACTTTGCATTAATCCATGTAAATCAGAAATTCATTTATGAAAACATGATCAACATAAAAATGCATATTTAATCATCTCTGCTCCCAAATACACCATAATTAAAATAATCTTCTCAAGTACTAATAACTTAAGTAAGGCTTTAAAAGACGGTAAACATTTTATCAATGCTTTGCCTTATGTAAACTCAGATCATTCCCTCAGGAACACCAAGTTATCAGAAATGCCTATGTGTTTACAACCAAAATATAGGAATACCTTTAATAAGTGATGATACACTACAGTCTTCTGGTGGAAGACCTGTCCCACCATCCTTCCAGAATGGATTCAATTCTCTTTCCAGCAGTTTGGACTAGAAAAAAACATTTTCAAAAGTCAGAATTTAAAAATAAATCCATCAAAAAATATACTAATAATTAAACTGAGATGCAGTTAACAGTTGTAACCCTGTACAAATCATTTAAAACACTCTTAAGACACGCTGTTCTGTAACTTGCAGGAAATAATGTCTAAATTCACATTCATTCAATGTTTTTATTCAATGTCTACCATGTCTCAGAATTGTGCTACATGTAGAAGATGTAACTGTCAATAATTCTGACTCAGCCCTTGGTAGCTTGGGATATAGTGAGAAAAACAGAGAATAAATAAGTAATTGATAAGTGCTTTGAAGATAGACACACAGAGTGCTAAAGCCACACAATGAATTCAAACCCCTCTCACACTGAAGGGTCAAAGCCTTCCAAGAAGAAATAATATATACAGTCTTAGACCTAAGGATGGGTAGAAATTAGCTAAGTTTTCTTTTTTTTTTTTAAAGGCCGGAGGGACATAAAGATGTTCCAGATAGAAATAATAATAGCATGTTCATGAAACCCTAGAGAAAGAGAAATCACAGCACTCTCAGAGAACTTAAAGGAATTCAGACTGGCTAAAACTTAGAAGTATGAGTAAGTAGTGACAAGCCATTAGATTGTAGAACAATCAAGGACTAGGTCACATGAGTCATTTTGAATTGTTCTGGAGGCTTTATGCTGGGGGCAATGGTGACTCATGAAAGTGATCAGCTTGTATCACACAAACTGCAAACTTTTCTGTGTGGAAAAAACCGTGGAAAAGAGCAAGATTAGAGACACGATCCAGTCAGAAAATGGTGGCAGTAATCTAGGCAAGAGATGATGGTAACCTAATCACAACCCCAGTGCTTCCTGCATTCCATGCACTACGCCAGGCACTGGGCTATAATGAATAAGGTGGGCATGGTCCTTGCCATCAAAGAAATTACGGTCTAGAGAAGGGGGAAAGACAATTAACCAACATTAACATAGATAAGTGCTATAAAAGTAAAGGGTGCTACAGAACTACCTTCTAATGATATCTAACTTGACCTCAGGGGGTGAAAAAATGCTTCCTACAAGAATAATGGCAACAGGATGGAGAGAGAAGGAAAGTGTTAAACATTAGCACCTTCAGTTTCCAAGAGTATGAACCAACCACACTATTGAAAAGAAAAATGTTGGATAAAATGTTTAAAGAAAAAGCTTTTTAAATATATCTACGAGCTGACAAAAAAGACTCTTCAAAGGACAAAATTTAAGTTAATGTTTAACTTGGAGGTTTGATCTCTTACAGTAGTTTGTAGCAAGAAAGGTTCTGTCACCTGCTTTGTTAATTTACTACAAAATCTCTCAGTATCTATAATTAACGAATTTCTTCCAATGGTCTTATCTAAACACTCAGATACACAGCAGATACTCAACAAGATAAAAAAAAAAAAAAAAGCTAGATTACATACTGAGGAGAACTGACAAGAGGCCAGACAAGTTGTGAGATACTATCTGAAAATGTATGAGACAAGGACTAAATATATAAGAACTTCTACAAATCAGTAAGAAAAAGACAAAATGAACCTAACAGAAAAGTAAGCAAAATCATAAACAAGCAGTTCACAGTACAAGAAATCTGAATGATTAAAATGCATGAAAAGATCTCTTGCAGTAACCTGAGAAAAACAATAAAATGCCATTTCTCACCCATTAATTAATCTGGCAAAAATTTTAAAGTTTGACAATTATAGGTACTTAGTACTGGAAAAGAAACACATATTGCTGGGGCAGTACCAAACTGTTGTATCTAAGGTCCTTCATTGTAGCACTGTTTGTAATAGTGAAAAACAGTAAACAATGTAAGTGTGCATAAGTAGAGGAATAGATATTTACAGTGTGGCATAGTAAGATGATGAAACACTATACAGTAATGAAAAAGAATGAAACAAATAAAATATGTCAAAGTGAATCGATCTCTAAAACATGTTCAGGTCTTCTAGTCAAAATGGCTTAGTAAGATTCCACTTCATCACAATCTCCATGCTCTGAACAAATAGAAGAGATATACACAATATAAAACATACTTGAGTTCAAAATAAGATAACTATCTCTGTGGACGAGAAACAGAAGAGACTTGCAAAGCAGTAAGCAGGACTGAAGCCATAGGTCTACTGGGCCCTGTGTGCAAGCAGAAAACAATAGTTCTGCATTCAATTTGCATAAGATAATAAATACTAAAAGTGCTCCAGTTAAGACAGAAGAATGGAGCCAGTCTCGCCATATAAAGCCAAGAACTGGGGTAAGGAGATCTGCTTTTGAAAGAAGGCTGAAGAATTGGTATAAGGTACAGACTGGGTCTGTTGATAAGTGCTATAGTTCTATAGCATTTAGCCCAATGCATGCATAAGAACAGAAGAGGACACAGACACAGCCTCAAGCACTGGCTTTCAAACTTTTCTGTGACCCTGACCCATAGCGAAAGATAGCATGAGTGTGCGTGTGTGTCCAAAACAAAAGTTTAAGGAAACAAAATACACCTTTATTACATGTAATACATAGCTGGTATTTTATAATTTTAAGTGCTGATAGCAATAAATTAATTTCATGACCAATATTTTGAAAAACACTAGCCTAGAATACCAAAGAAATGATATCCCCAATATCAAGAGGAGATATATAATCAGTGTGCTCCCACCACCTGACAAGACAGGCAAGTTTTCTTGCCTTCAACTGGATTTTTCCTCAAATTCATCATTTCCTCAACTTCATCCTTTCATTAAGGGTATATTCCTCAAATTCATCATTTCCTCAACTTCATCCTTTCATTAAGGGTATATTCCTCCAGGGTCCCAGATTTATAGGGGTTCATCAATCAGGTTTTCCCATCTCATGCAGGCTCTTGACATTATGTCCTATCCCCAAGGACCCATTAAAATTGAAATTCAAGATTATCAGGATTGTGTGATGCCACCTGGAAAGCCACCAGCTTCAGCACGTCCTTACATGCTTATTTTATATTTTATCCCGAATTTTTAGGTGTCTTGAAATTAAAGCATTCTTATGGTCTCTAATTCAGCATGTACACTGAAACAGAAGATGAAAGGGTTCACTTTTAATACAATATTAACCTAAAGTCAATATTCATTCAACTATATATATGTCCTAGATTTATTAATCTAGTATACCTTTAAACTGGCTTCCTATGGGAAACTTATTTTAACAAAATATATCCCATTTCATAGCTGTTCTCACTAATTGTATTAAAAACCACAAAACATAAAATAATATTTTACAAGTAAAATTGCATTTATATAAATGTCTTAGTTTATTAAAGGCAAATTAGAAAGTTAAAGCATTTTAAATATTCTCTTACCTGTTCAAGTGCTTGGGTTTTCTCTTGTTCTATTTTCCTTATAGTTTCCTTTTCAGCTTTGAGTGATGATGATGACACAGTTTTAACAGACATAAAATCAACAGTCATCCACTCATCCCTCTGTTGAAAAAAGATGACCATTTCAGGCTAAATTGATTAGAACTTAATAAACACTTTGCTCTAGGGTTTAGGCACTCACACCTGGCTCAAATCCTGTATGGCTGTATAACTTAAGGCGAGTTTCTTAATCTCTCTAGGCCTTAGTTTCTCCCCTGTAAAATGGGATAAAATATCTATCTTTCAGGACTGTTTTAAGGAGAAAACAAGAAAATGGATATAAAGCATCCAGCTCAGTGCTTGGCACACAACAAGCAAACATTAGTTCCTTTCACATTTCTTCCTTCATCTGTGTCTAACAGTGGATATATTACATTCTTCCTTAGGCATATAAACTATAACCCAAAATCTGTGAACTACTCAACTGTAAGCATTGCTAAGAAAATTACAGCATGAGGTGAAAGGAAAGAAAAACTATTTTTGAATTCTACTCACTGTAGAAGGTTCAGATAAAGTAACAGTACAAGGCTTCACATACATAAAAGGAAAGTGCCACTTCCCTCTCAACAACCAGAAGCAAGAAAACCTCTAAGGGACTATGACAGAAACGAACACTCACTCTCTCATAGCAGGAGGAGGAGGGGAGTCCAAACACTAAGCAATCAGCGCTACTGCCAAATTATTCATAAAGTACACTGTTTTCAAAGTTAACTTTCTACTGAAGAAATTAGAATAATCTTTCATTTTGACATTCATCTATTCTTAGAAGTTGACACTTTTTAAAAATCAGGTGACTTGCTTACCTGAATAACTTGATTGTCATCTTCTTTTTCAGACTTTTCATCTTTCACTTTCCAGGCCTTTCCCTTGCCAGGAGTCTGGGATGGAACAGCCTCAACCCACTCATCTTCAGAGCTCTAAGAATATTTAGCACATGAGAAAAATTTTCAAATTTGAATATTTTCATATAAAACTTCTGTGCTATTGTTAAGGGGTAGAAATTCAGCTTTCCATAGAAAATCCTGACACTGTATCTCTCCTTTAAAAAATGACATTGAAAATTTAAGAAAGAACATGTAAACCCACTACTTTGGGTTAAGGCCACAAAACACAACCAAATTATTTCTATTTTCTTATAAGTTTATTATCAAGACAAGGGAAAGCAAAAAACAAGACTTAGAACTGCTATACAGAGAACTCACTTCAGCACAGAGCTTCAGTTTCTACCAACATCAAGAGTACTCACATCTTTGCTTCTCTAGAATAGAGGAAATGACACTGAAGTTAATAAGTTTGCAGTTTGCCCCTAAGTTTCAAATTTTGGGATTTCTCTGGATCTAAAAATGCAGAGATTTCAGGTAACAACTAGTAAGGTATTTTGCTAACTGTGTTTAAATACCACATTATTAAATCAACTGAGAAGTATTTAGTCAACATCCCCTATGTGCTGATCATTATGCCAGGTTTTGGGGTTTGTTTTCAACAAATCTATCAGTGTACTCTTCTATGTCAAGTACGGCATTAAATACTTTCACACATATTATCACACTGAATTCTTATCACAACACTGTAAAGTATTTTTTTCATTTTATAATAAGGAAAGCTCCCCCAAATTAAGTAATTTGCCGAAGTTACATGGTATACAAGTGTGAGAACCCAGTTAGGAATCTAGATCTGTCTGGCTCTAAAATCTATTATATATTCTTTGGAGCTATAGAACGTAAGTGTAGCAGAGATCCTAGAAATCACCTAGTACAAACCACCTGTTAATGTACAGCTGAGAAACTTCTAGGCCAAGAAAGGAAAAATTGAGTGAATACCAAGGCAAACAGTAGAATCTGGGTTTCCTGAATGAGACAAATATTCTTCCATTCTGCAAAGTTCTTGAAAACTACCTAAAGTGTTCTTTGACTACAGAACATAAATACACCTGTCAAAAGGTATAATCCACATGGAGTAAACATATTTGCGCTCTGTCACCTCAGCTGCCAACTGTTTCCCATAGCAAAGCAGACTTTATTCACTCATTCAGGCCTTGATTTGGACTTATAGAAACCTTACAACTAGTTATTTATATTTATAGTTACAATTTTTTAAGATAATCACTATAAATGTATTTCTGATCTACCCATGGTCAAATCAATTTAGAGATACCTGGTTCCTAATTCTTGAGGTCACCACTAAACAGGGTAGTATAATCTAAAAAAAAAAAAAAGTACTTTCTTTGTGATAGTGCCAATTTGCTAAGATCAAATTAAAATAATTAAAAAGTTGGCATTCCACAGGACTCTGCCATAGGCCTTCTTCCATAACTACAGATTTTCACTATCTTACAAGCTGTTGACCAACCACTTGCAATTCATTAACTGGAGCCACCAGTTGCTTCATCATGACAGCTGCAACCAGTCTCCAGCTCTGGATAAATCCAATCACCATGATCTGCAACTTCAGTTAAGCTAGACTCTGCACCCCAAGTAGAATTCCCCTTGCTGGTCCTTGGTCAGTTCTCTCTTCTATTCTCTTACGACTTTCCTTTAAAGCATTAATCATTTTTACATTCATTTATGTGACTATTTGATTAATATCTCACTCTCACACTAAGCTGTAAGTTTAAAGGAACCATCTGCTTTTGCATACTTTGTGTCTCCAAGCACATAGCTTAATACATTGGCAAATATCATTACCTTCTTCAACACCCTCCTCAAGCTTTCTACCAATGCCCATTCCCCATAAGCTCAGCAAATGATCTCTCCTCTTACCTTATCAAGAGAAATGAGGCTACCTTAGCTTCCTGCCAATCTCCAACAAAATTATTTATGGCTGCACCTATCCTTACCTCCTCTTAACTCGTCCTTTTCAAGGCAGGTCCTCCTCCAAAGATTTTGATCGCAACCATTCCTGTTCCTCTAAAACCTTGATCCATCAATTATCTCCTTCTCTTATAGCTTCAACCAAAGATCTCTAATGGACTCGAAATATGCTCAAGCATTTTTTTTTTTTGAAGCGTTAAGGGGGGAACTTCCTTGACCCTATGTATCGCTCTAGCAGGAATCCATCTTCCAACTTCTATTCTCAGACAAACTTCTTGAAAGAGTAGTATACATCTACTGCCTTCACACCATCACTTTCATACATTTCTCAAAACTCTATAACTATTGTCCCCATTAATCTACTGAAACTTCTTCAAAGTTCACCAATTGTTTCTATTATGCCAATTCAACAAAATGTTACCATCTTTATCACCCTAGACCTCTCTGCTGAAGACAACAATGACGACAACTCACTTTCTTGACTTCCAAGACACTTTCCTCTTTTCCTCCCACTCTTTTTTGTTGGTTTTTTTTTTTTTTTTTTTTTTTTTTGTCGTTTTTGTGACCGGTAAGGAGATTGCAACCCT
The DNA here is from genome assembly GCF_000696425.1 of Galeopterus variegatus. Classification (NCBI taxonomy): domain Eukaryota; kingdom Metazoa; phylum Chordata; class Mammalia; order Dermoptera; family Cynocephalidae; genus Galeopterus; species Galeopterus variegatus. Next base: position 121,234 of record NW_007731364.1, on the reverse strand, counting down.
TGGCTTGGTGTCGCCCGCACCGCACTCAGCCAGTGAGCGCACCCGCCATCCCTATATAGGATCCGAACCCGCGACGGGAGCGCAGCTGCGCTCCCAGCACCGCACTCTCCCGAGTGCACCATGGGGTCAGCCCTCCTCCCACTCTTTGTTTCTTCTCCATTTCCTTCATGCTCTCTAACTCCTATAAACCTAAGTCTGTATCTAGTAATAGTACCATTAAAAAATGAAGATGAAATAAAAGAAATTTCCAGGCAAACAATAGCTGTGTTTACTGTCAGCAGACCTATACTATCACAAATATTAAAAGAAGTTCTACAGGCAGAAGGAAAATTTTATTAGACAGAAATTCAGACCTACACAAAATAATAAAGAATGCCAGAGATCATAAATCTATGGGTAAATATAAAAGACATGTATAACTTATTTAAAAGATAATTGGGTATGTAAAGTAAAAATAATAACAATATATTATGTTAAAAGTTATAAACTATGGGGCCGGCCTGGTGGCGCACTGGAGAGTGTGCCGCTTGGGAGCGTGGCGGTGCTCCCGCCAAGGGTTCGGATCCCATGTAGAGACCGGTTCCCGCTCACTGGCTGAGCACAGTGCGGGCGTGGCACCGAGGGTTGCAATCCCGTTGCCAGTCCCCAGTACGGGCGCGACACCGAGGGTTGCGATCCCATTACCGGTCAGTAAAAAAGACAAAAAGGAAAAAAAAAAAAAGTTATAAACTATGTACAGTTTATAACACATGTAGAAGGAAAATGTATGACAACAATAGCACAGAATATGGTAGGAGGAAATAGAAGCATACTGCTCTGAAGTTCTTATTATAAATGCAAAATGATATTTGAAGGCAGAGCATAATAAGCATTTTTTAAAAATGAGGTACACCTAACCTCTTGCCATATACCAAAATCAACTCAAAATGGATTTAAGACTTATAAATATAAGACCTGAAACTTTAAAACTCCTGGAAGAAAACATAGGGGAAACACTTCAAGAAGTAAGACCAGGCAAAGACTTTATGAATAAGATCCCAAAACATATGCAACAAAAGAAAAAATTTTTAAATGGGATTATATCAAACTAAACAGCTTCTGCAGAGCAAAAGAAAAAAAAGAATAGAGTGAAAAGACAACCTACAGAATGGGAGAAAATATTTGCAAACTATGCATCTGGCAAGGGATTAATATCCGGAATATACAAGGAACTCAAACAACTTAACAGTAAATAACAGGTAACCTAATTAAAAATTGGACAAAGGAGCTGAGTAGGCATTTCTCAAAGGAAGATATACAAATGGCCGACAGACACATGAAAAAGTGCTCAACATCACCAGCATCGGGAAATGCAAATTAAAATCACACTGAGATATCATTTCACCCAGTTAAGACTCACTATTACTAAAAAGACAGAGAATAACAAATGCTGGCTAGAATGCAGAGAAAGGGGAACCCTCCTACACTGTTGGTGGGACTGTAAATTAGTGCAGCCATTATAAAAAACAGTATGGAGTTTCCTCAATTATAGATAGAACTGCCATACGATCCAGCAATCCCACTGCTGGGTATATACTGAAAGGAATGGAAACCATCATGTTGAGGGATACCTACACTCCCATATTTATCACAGCTAAGAGTTGGAACCCACCTAAATGTCCATTGACGGATGACTGGATTAGGAAAATGTGGTGTATCTGCACAGTGGAATGCTACTCTGCCATAGAAAAGAATGAAATACTGCTACTCACAGCAACATGGAGGAACTTACAGAAAATTATGCTAAGGTAAATAAGCCAGGAACAGAAAGTGAAATACCACATGTCCTCACCCACAAGTGGGAGCTAAAAAAAATAAACAAACACATAAAAAAAGAAAAGAAAGAAGGATAAAACAATCACAATAATTCGCTGAACTTTCAAAAGGAGAGAACAGAAGTGAGGCCACCAGAGGTGGGGCGGGAGGAGGTTTAGCAAGAAATTGATAAAGGGTCACAAAAAATGACTACCTTTTTTGATGTTGAATATACTAATTATACTGATTTGAACATCATGTATTGCACACAGGTACTGATATTCTACACTGTACCCCACAGATATGTACAATCAATTATGTTTCCATAAATAAATAATAATTTTAAAAAGAGGTACACCTGGTAAGCCTATAGTGGAGATGAAATGGAATAGTAAAAACCCTCAATCCAAAAGAAGGCAAGAAAAGGAGGGAGAAAAGAAATACAGAACAAATGGGACAAACAGAAAAGGAATCGCAAAATGGTAGATTTAAGCTCATCCATATCAACAATTACATTAAACATAAATATCTAAAGCAGTTCTATTCAACAGAATTTTTCTTTACCTACACTGTCCAATACGGTAGCCACTAACCTAACCATATGTGGCTACTGAGTGCTTAAAATTTGGCTAGTGAGACTGAAGAAATGAATTTTCAACCTGAAATAATTCTAATAAATTTAATTAAAAATTTTAAAAGCATACACAGCTACCATATTGGACAGAGTAAAAAACAGTCTAATTAAAATGGAAGAAACTGATAGGCTAGATAAATAAGCAAGACCCAAGTAATGTTATCCATAACAGCCCCAAACTAAAAATAACCCAATGGCTTTCAACAGATAAACGTATGAGCAAATTGTGGTATATTCACACACTGGAATACAGCAACAAAAAGAAAGGCACAACTGATAACATGCAATAACATGAATGAATCAAATAAACATATGTTGAGCCAAAGAAGCCAGACACAAAAAAGATCATATTACATAAATCAATTTATATGAAATTCTAGAATAGGAAAAGCTACAGTGTGCTAAAGTAGATTTGTGATTGCCCAATCCTGGAGTGGGGGAAGAGAAAGAGGGAAGAAAAGGGAGGTAGAAGAGAGATTTACTGCAAAGGACCACGACAATCTTTATGGGATAGTGGAAACATTCCACATCTCAGTTGACATGGAAAACAGGTGCATTCATCAAATAGTACACTTAAAATCTGAGCACTGTATTATATGTAAATTGTACTTCAATAAAGTTGATTTTAAAAGTTAAAAGAAAAAAATTAAAAGACCTTGTCAAAGCCAAGATATGTTTTTTAGCCTCACATGGATCCTCAATACTATTGAGCAATTTTTTTGCTTCTCTTTTATTATCTAAGCAAAGTTATTTCAAATTTATACCATTTCCTCAATTGTCCTTTTACTCCCAAATACCTTCTCAGATGATTTTACCTTCTACTTCACAAAGGAAACAGACAACAACAAGCAGAAACACCATCACTAATCTGCTCTCCTTCTGACCATACTGCCTCCTTATTTATCTATCTATTTTTACACACATTTTTACAACTTCCCTCCTAGCTCAGAAGAGAGGGTGCTCCTACTCCTGATCAAAGCTAACCCTTTCCCCTGGGACCTTGCTAATTAAAATTTATCATTCTCCTCAATATTTCCTCTCTCCTAAAAACATTTTCTCACAAAGACCTCCCAAAATCCCTGACTCCTCTAGCTACCCCTCTGTCTTTCCTTCCCTTCACTGCCAGTACAAGCTTCTCTTTCATTCTCCAATCCACTTCAATGTGGTATGAGCAAAGAGCATTCATTCAAACTGATCTAAGGAGTGTGTGTGTGTGTGTGTGTGTGTGTGTGTGTGTATGTTATACAACTTATTATGTATATATAAGTATACATACTATATGTTCCCAGCAAAAATATATACATCTATTTCCAGGAAAGAACTAAGGGAAAAAAATGGACAATGGGGAATAAAGTGCTCTAAATCAAATGATATAATATTTAGACAGCCTGGCAGATCCGGGGGATCTTAACCTGTAATCCTTGCATAAAGTTCAGGGAATTTTATAAACCCCACTGAAATAAACAATTTTGTATGTACATGTTTTTTTGGAGAAAGGATACAAAAAAACTTTTATCAGATTCTCAATGGAGCCAATAATCCAAACCCACAATTGTGGAAATAGTGTTCCTATCTTCTTTTCACTTCAAGATTTTTTTAACTCCCTTTGTTTTGTGTTATATTTTTAAATTTTTTCTATCTAATATAAATATCTCTACCATTACAAAATATACTGGCTAGTCTACAAGACTATCTAGTTGTATTCCTCACTATGAATTAATATACCATATTCTCATATAAGATAGGCTTTCAAGGTCAATTACCATGTCAACCATGTCAAGAACTACAGATCTCTTGGCACAAAACTCTATCCAAACTCCTCCTGCACTAGGAGACTTAACTGAACTCTAGCATGGCTACTAGCAGTATAAGACTGTGTCCCTAGGATGACCCTTGCCCCCCAGTAAAATGCTTGTCTAAGAAAGCTCAATGCTGCCAGGAAAACTTACTACCTGTTCTAGCCAACACATGATGATAGGCTCCTGATCTCCCTTTCTTAGAGCATTTACTAAAAAGAATGTACAGTTGTAAATATGGTATCTCTTAAGAACCTCAAAGCCAATCCTCTGAATGTAATTATAGGCTCTCTGTCTCCCAGTCTCTGTAGGAAGATGGAATACTAACTTTGAAAACTGCCAGCTAGCAAACACAGCTAATCAAATTTACAGTGACTAACTCTTTGTAATTTTTCACTTTTCTGACTCTACCAAGGCTTCGCTCTCCCCCATCCCTCATTTTCCCTTTAAAATACCTAAATCATCTCTGCACAAACTGAAGTGGAGCTTAGCAATTTCCCCTAATACCAGTGGTGTGGTTACTGAACAAAATCTGTTCTCACCTTTTTAACTAATAACAAGCTGTGATTATCTTTGACAGTCTACTGCCAAAGACTTAGTTTCTGAAACTACAGGTGGGCCAGACATTGAACTACGGTGGGCCAGACATTGAACTACGGTGATTCAATGAGAGGATAACCCTATGAAGATCAGACATGGGAGACCAGTCATCCATAAACATCTCTAGCTCATCACTCTCTAAGCAAAACCTTTCTTCCTGAAAAAAGTATGAAAGATTTGTCTTGTTTTCCACAGTGAGTCCTCTCAGTCCAGAACTGGTTGGTGCAGCCAGCTCAGCATTTGCTTGCTTTTGGCCCCAGAGTATATAAACATAACCTACTTTAAAGACTTTAATATTAACTTCTATGAAAAAACAGACAGGGGTAACAGACTCTCAAATATCTTAAAACTCTTTTCCCTTATGTTTATAATACTGCTCTTCCCTGCTTCTCTTTCTAATTTTCAACAACTTTTACTTAACATCCTTTACTTCCTATATGGCTCTTAAGTGCTGGTGTTTCATCTTTCTTTTCAGTCCCCCTAGGGATTTCATCCATTCTAATGACACCAACTAGCAATAATTCCCAAATAATATCCCCAGCCTCTTACCTTTCTCTGGAACCCAAGATCCACATTTCCAATAGTTCCTGGACACCTCCAAGTAGATGTCTCCCAGATATTTTCATATCATAACTAGCAATATTTTTTAAGTTCATATATTTTAAGTTCCCAAACATTATGCCTTTAAATAAAATTTTCTCAAATAGCTTCTTTGGTTAATTTTAGTACATACTTACTGATGAACTATCAGATGAATCATTGTTTTTTTCATATTTCTGTTTCTTGCTCTTTTTTTTCTTCTCTTTCTTTGAATGCTTGTCTTTTTTCTTCGTTTTCTTCACAGAATGTTCCTATAAAAAATCATTTTGAACAGGTAAACAAGGAATTTAATTTTGTCTTACATTAAAAGAAAGCATTTTGAGGGAAAAAACTCATGTTCCAAAATACTTTAAATCTTTCATGAAATGAGGCAAAGAATATGACTAAACAAGTATAATCTTCCAAGAAACCATAACATGCCTCCTATAATATGTATACTACTAATAAATCATATAGCTGAGATTTCTTATCAGAAAAATATGAGGAAAATTTTGGTTTTAATTTATTTTTACATTCATGTGACACAAATATAACCAAATAAACACACATATATATATATACAAGGGTACTTCAAAAACTTCCTGGAAAGATTTGTATAATCTTTCAATTCTATTTTTCCACAAACTTTTTGAAGTACTCTTGTACAAAACATATCTGTACATACCTACATACACACACACACACACACACATAATAGCCCTCTATGGTCCCAAAAAAATTTATACAAGATTATTAGGCCATAAAGAAATAAAACAAGACAGCATTAATTAAAATTGTAGGAGGAGGCTGCAGTGGGGGGAGGGAAAAGGAATGGAGAAAGGGAAGATGGTGACTAAAGGGTACAACATATTAGTTAGACTGGAAAAATAGGTTTTAAAGATCCACTGTACTGCATGGTGCCCACAGTTAACAATAATGTATTATATACAATATTCCCCCCTTATGAGCAGGGTATGTGTTCCAGGACCTCCAGCAGATGACCGGAACAGCAGAATAGTACTGAACCCTACATATACGTACCTATGACAAAGTTTACTTTACAAATTACGCACAGTGAGAGATTAGCAACAATAATAAAGACAACAATTATAACAATATACTGTAATAAAAGTTATGTGAATGTGCTCTCTCTTTCTCAAAATATCTTGTACTGTACTTCCCCTTCTTGTAATAAAGGAGCAGAGAGAGATGGCTCAAGATTTCATCATGTTACTCAGAATGGTATGCAATTTAAACTTATAAATTATTTCTGGAATTTTCCGTTTAATACTCTCAGACTATGGCAGACCATGGGTAACAATAGATGGCGAGTAACGGAGACAGAGGAACATGAAACCATAGATAATGAGGGACTACTGTATTTCACATTGTATCCCACAAATATATACAATTATTATGTTAATTAAAAACAAATTTCAAATATTGCATGAAGAGAAAACAAGGCTTGAAACCAAAAAAATAATCAAGACATAAAGTTAAAATTTATAATTTGGGGGTTGGCTAGTTAGCGCAATTGGGAAACCATGGTGCAGATAACAACAAGGTCACAGATTCAGATTCCCATATCAGCTAGCTGCCCCCCACACAAAAATGTATAATTTTTTAGATCCATAAGCTTGCTATAAGTGGGACAAATATTTAAAGCTAAGCATTTTCACTGCACAAAAATGTATAATTTTTTAGATCCATAAGCTTGCTATAAGTGGGACAAATATTTAAAGCTAAGCATTTTCACTGCCAACTCAAGTAAAAAAAATCTTTTCAGTGTTATAATATCCAAAATATTATATTGTAACACTTCTGCCAGAGAGATAAAACTATTCAGTAATGCCAACTATGTGATATTCATTCCGTATCTTATGATGTCTATAAGCTTGTTCTTCTGATATTAACTTGAATAAGTACAAAAAAAGACAGATAACCTTACACCAAGTAGGCCTGTTAGTATTCACCTGTGAGAATTGTTCAATTCGCTCATTCACATCAGGTAGCATCCAGGTATCCTCACCCCGGAGTCGCTTAAGTTCTTTACGCCGTTCTTCTTTTTCAAAATTGGCTTTAGCCTGCAACAACAACAAAAAAGACAAACTGCCAATTGAACCAACTGCTTTTCACAAAAAAAGGCAAACAAAAACCTGTCCAGCTTTCACCTGCTTGTGAATGAACGGTCTGTTCCTTGCCAGGAATCTGCTTCTACCAGTGCACAAAGACAAAAACAAAAGCCCTCTCCTTCTGTATTACCAATCACACATTACCAATCTCCAGTGAATCGAGCCATCATTTAGGGTCAGAATCTTGGGACCTATTCTAGACCCTCCCCTCTCCCTAAACTCCCTACCTCAAATATGACTTGGAATCTCTTTTCTCTTCACCATCCCCATGGCTACTGCCTTAGACTTTAGACTGACCTCCATGCCTTCAATACGCATTGCTCATACCCCAGTATCCAGCCCCCCAAAATGCTTCAGGATGAATCATCTTTCTAAAAAGAAATTATCATATTGCTAATTTTTAATCATCCATCAACAATAATCAAATAAAGCAAAGTTTTTCCCAGAAGATTGTTCCTGCCCTCTCATTCTCTCTCCCAAACTCCAAAGCTGGGTTTGGTCTTTCTCAAACTCTATGAATATCTCTACTGTAAAATTTATCACAGCTTATATACCCTACTCTCTCCAAAAACTGCTTGAAACACCAAAGAGAGAAAGATGAAGAATATTTATTATACATGTATATTACATATGCTGAAATCTGGGAACAATACCAACCTTTCACCTGTCCAACTCTAACTGCACACTATTTCCCATTAAAATCTAGCGGTAGTCATTACCTCTTTCTCCCTTCTGTCTTCTCTACCTCTTCTCTACTGGCTCCTTTTCATCTGCATTTAAACTAGTTTAAGACTCTATCATCTTAAAACAAACACAAACAAAAACTCTCACTGAACACTGTTGCTCTCCAAGTACAACTTTTCCCTTTCATCGTCACACTTCTTATATACTGAATAAGCTGTCGCACAGTTCAATACGGTTACTTCCTCCATTCTTTATATGTTACCTCTATGCATTTCAATCTGAATAAGAAATACAGTGCTTTTCAACCTTTTGTGAAAGGCTAAATTTTCTGGGTCTCTAGTGTTAACTCCTGTTTGGATCAGTAAGGGCTTACGATAAAGTCTGGAATTGATACCAACAGTAAGACTGGGGAATGAAACATCAAATGAAATGACACAAAGTCTACTCAAACACGCCTTACATGTGTTACTGGAAAGAAAAAAAAACATTTCAGATAACAGCAGATGCAACGACAGGCTGGCAGAGTACCTAGGAAGTCCGCAGTCCCGGGATTAGAAATGTAAAAAAATGGATGACTCAGAAGGTAAGGGAACCTGGAGAAAAAGAAACATCATCCTGAAAAGACAATAAGTAACTGGAACCTGCGAGACTATCTGGGGGCGGGAGATACACATAAGAGTTTACCGGCATCGCAAAGAGAGACTCCACCCAAACAAGGTGGTGAGGGAAGGGGGGAGTGGGCAAGCTCCCGGGAACCCTCAACTCCCACAAATCTAAATTCCTACAAAAGCCCCCAACGGAGGTACCTGGCGCAACACCTCGGCTCTGGCAATCCGGGTCTGTTCTTTATGATCTTCGATACTCTTCGCACTTTCAAATCTACCACTGGCGGCCGCCATAGTTGTTGTCATCGTAAAGCCAGGAAGTCGTCAGGAAATCCCAGTTTACGACAGTCGTAATTTAATAAACAAACCTGAACTTCCGACTAGGGGGAGGAGGGTTGCTACTTCACCAACAGAGCATGCGCAGATCTGAATGCCGCTTAACGTTCCCCCGATGGTTCCAACTCCAGGTTTTCGTCTAGCGGGGACTTCCACCAAATTATCCACTAAACTATCCTTTTTCGTTTGCCTGTGCTGAAAACAAAATTTCTTTGAAGATTCAGTGTTTTGCTCTGGTGGATCTTTTTTAAATATATGAAATAGTCATGTGAATTTTGCCTTGTACTTCATATTTTATCCGTGCTTATTTAAATTGTTAGAAGTTTACATTTTGTTTTTCTCACCTCATATTATTTGCTCATACTTATCCATCCAAGCATTTTTTATTACAGTGAGCAATTACCTATTTATTTGTGTGGGGATTTTTTTATGTTTTGTTTTATATTTGTATCTGTCAAACAAAACTTTAAGATCCCTGAAGAATAAGACATTCTAAAGTATTTATCAAGTGCTTTGAGAATACACTGAGCTTATATTAGTAATTATATAAAAATAAAGAAGGCTGGGGAATACTTATAAACTAGATATCTTGAAGACACTAAAAAGAGTTAACACAAGCAAGGTTGAGGTAAATATTCTTTCTTTTCCGTTTTCATAAAATTGAATTTGTGTTTGCAAGAAGCTTTCCCAGGAGTTTCTATTTACCATTCTATGAAGGTCTTAACCTTGAGAACAATTTTTACTTGTTTGATATATCATAGAAAGTACTCATTGTATTTTTGTTTTAGAGAATTGAATTTTAATTTACTAATTGACCTAGGAATACTTAACCAAATGACTACTTTGATTTTGTCATAATTAACTCAACTAGTGTTAAAGACTTTTCAGATTCTCTTCGGATTCAGAAAAAACATCTATTCTCCCCTTTGTATCAATTACACAGCAGATTAAAACAAACAGTGGTTATAGTAGAAACTTGTGTGTTTTACTCCCTTCAGGCTGCTATAGCAAAAACACCAGAGATTGGATGGTTTATGAACAACAAACATTTCTCACAGTATTAGAGGCTGGTGAGTCCAATATGAAGGCACTGGCAGATTCTATGTCAGGTGAGGGCCGTTTTCCAGGTTCATAGATGCAGTCTTTTTATTGTGTCTCAAGGTGGGTAAGGGTGAGGGATCTCTCTGGGATCTCTTTTTTAAGGGCACTAACCCTATTCCTGAGGGTACCCATTCTGATGACCTAATAACCTCTCAAAGGTCCTACCTCCAAATACCCTTACATTGGGGATTAGGTTTCAACATATGAATTCTGGGTGAACACAAACATTCACTGTATAACGATGTACAAAGTTATATGAAGAAAACTTTAAAATCTTACTTAAGCCTCAAAAGCAGACTAGACCAAATGGAGAGGTATATGATATGCTTAAAGAAGACTCAAAATCATTAAAAAAAAAAACCAATTCTCCATAAATTAATTTGTAAATATATGCAATACCAATAAAATTACCAATAGAAAATGTTGGGGTCAGGGAGGGGAACTAGACATGTTAAAATAGACCCCCCCCCAAAAAAAATGGAAAAGCAAGTTGTTTAGGATAGATTTTCATTTGGTCACTCCTAATAGAAATCCAATCACACAGCTTAACCAAATAAGGGGTAATGTAATAAGGAGCCTATAAGGTAGCTGGTCCAGGTTTGGTGTAGTTGCTAAAGGAACCAGGTTGTTTCTTCTTTTTTGCTTTGTCACAGTCTGTGACTTTAGTTTTCATAGTCACAAGCAGGGAACTACATTCTTCTACATACATGCATAGCACCTATTAGACACAAAAATGAAGGGAAAGAGCAAAGGGTAAAAGGTGTATGCCAGCTGAGCCAACCCTGTTTTTTATTAGGAAAATAATGGCTTTCCAGCTAAGCCAACCCTGTTTTTTATTAGGAAAATAATGGCTTTTCCTAACTAAAGCTTACTCCAGTTTATCTCATTTAAATCTGTTGTGTTTTTCTTTTTTTTTTTAACCTTTACTTGTACATATTTCTGGGGTACAGTGTGTTGTTGCAATACATGCATATACACAACAACTCACTTAGGGTAGATAGCATAGTTTTGTACCCATTAGTTCACCACATCTCCCCCCCCACACACACCCCTCCCTCCCGACCTCTGGTAACCATGATTCTATTTTCTACTATGCGAACCACATTTTTTTTTTAGATTCCACATATGAGCAAGATCAAGTGGTATTTGCTTTTCTGGCCACTTCACTGAATTCACTTAACATGATGGTTTCCAGTTCCACCTGTGCGGCTGCACATTATAGGATATAATTTCTTTTTATAGCAGAATATTATTCCACTGTGTAATATTATGCCACAGTTTTTTAATTCATTCATCCGTTGATGGCATTTAGGTTGAGTCCATCTCTTGGCTGTTATGAATAGTGTTGCAGTGAACATGGGAGTACGGGTGTCTTTTTGATATATTGATTTCATTTCCTTCGGGTATATACCCAGTAGTGGAATACCTGGGTGGGAAGATAGATCTATTTTTAGTTCTCTGAGGAACTTCCATACTGTTTTCCACAATGGCTGTACCAATTTACATTCCCACCAACAATATAGGAGGGTTCCCTTTTCTCCATATCCTCACTAGCATTTGTTATTTTCCATTTTGTTTGTAATAGTCTTTCGGAGATGAGATGACATCTCATTGTGGTTCTAACTTGCATTTTCCTGATGATTAGTGATTTTGAGCATTTTTTCATGTGCTTTTTGGCCATTTGTATGTCTTCTTTTGAGAAATGTCTGTTCAGATCCTTTGCCCATTTTTTAATTGGGTTATTTGGTTTTTTGATGTTTGAGTTCCTTATATACTCTGGATATTAGTCCCTTGTCTGATGTATAGTTTGCAAATACTTTCTCCCATTCTGTAGGTTGATTCTTCATTTTGCTGATGGTTTCTTTGCTGTATGAAAGATTTTCAGTTTTAGGTAGTCCCATTTGTGTATTTTTGTTTTCATTGCCTGTGACTTTACAGTCTCCCTCAAAAAAGGGCTGCCCACTCCCATTTTGTGTAATGTTTCCCATATGTTTTCTTCCAATTTGGGGTCTTAAATTTAGGTTTTTTAATCCATTTTGAGTTGATTTCTTTGTAAGGTGAGAGATAAGGATCTAGTTTCAGTCTTCTGCATGTGGATATACAGTTTTCCTAGCATCATTTATTGGAGAGACTGTCCTTTCTCCACTGTGTATTCTTGGCGCCTTTGTCAAAAATCAGTTGGCTGTAAGTGTGTGTGTTTATTTCTGGTCTCTCTATTCTGTTCCATTGGGCTATTTGACTATTTTTATGCCCAGTACCATGCTGTTTTGGTTATTATTGCTTTATAGTATATTTTGAAGTCAGCAAGTGTGATGCCTCCGACTTTGTTCTTTTTGTTCAGATTACTTTAGCTATACATGGTCTTTTGTGGTTCCATACAAATTTTAAGATTGTTTTTTCTATTTCTGTGACGAATGTCATTTGTATTTTGATAGGAATTGTGTTGAATGTGTAGATTGCTTTGGGTAATACAGACATTTTGACGATGTCAATTCTTCCAACCCAAAAACATGGGATATCTTTCCATTCATTTGTGTCTTCAATTTTTTTCACCAGTGTTTTATAGTTTTCATTGTACAGGTCTTTCACCTCCTTGGTTAAATTTACTCCTAGGTATTTCACTTTTTGGTAGCTATTTTGAATGGGATTTCTTTCTTGATTTCTTCTTTAGCTATTTTATTATTGGCATATAGGAAGGCTATTGACTTTTGTGTGTTGATTTTGTATCCTGCCACATTACCGAATTCATTTATTATTTCTAGTAATTTTTTGATAATCTTTAGGGTTTTCTATGTATAGGATCATGTCATCTGCAAATAGAGATAGATTGACTTCCTCCGTTCCAATTTACATAGCCTTTATTGCTTTTGATTGCCTTATTGCATTGGCTAAAACTTCTGGTACTATATTGAATAAGAGTGGGGAAAGTGGGCATCCTTGTCTTGTTCCAGGTCTTAAGGAAAAGCCTTCAATTTTTGTCCATTCAGTATGATATTAGCTGTGGGTCTGTCATATATGGCCTTTATTGTGATGAGGTACATTCTTTCCATACCTAATTTATTGAGTGTTTTTATCATGGTAGGGTGTTGGATTTTATCAAACACTTTTTCTGTATCTATTGAAATGATCATGTGGTTTTTTTCCTTCATTCTGTTGATGTGATGTATCATGTTTATTGATCTGTGTATGTTGAATCATCCTTGCATCCCTGGGATGAATCCCACTTGATCATGGTGAATGATCTTTTTAACATGTTGGATTAAAACACATTGGATTCTGTTTGCTAGTATTTCATTGAGGATCTTCACATCTGTGTTTATTAGGGATACCGGTCTATAGTTTTATTTTTTGCTGTATCTTTTTTCAGTTTTGGTATGAGGTTAACGTTGGCCTTGTAGAATGCGTTTGGAAGTAATTCCTTACTCTTTAGTTTTTTGGAAGAGTTTGAGAATTGGTATTAGTTCTTTAAATGTTTGGTAGAATTAAGTAGCGAAGCCATGTGGTCCTGGGGTTTTCTTTGTTGTAAGATTTTTTATTACTGCTTCAATGTCATTACTTGTTATTTGTCTGTTTAGGTTTTCTAGTTATTCATGATTCAACCTTGGTAAGTTGTATGTGTCCAGGAATTTATCCGTTTCTTCTAGGTTTTCCACTTTCTTCACATATAGTTGTTCACAGTAATCTCTTATGATCCTTTGTATTTCTGTGGTATCAGTTGTAATGTCTCCTTTTTCATTTCTGATATTATTTATTTGAGTCTTCTCTCTTTTTTTGTCATTAGTCTAGCTACAGATTATCAATTTTGTTTGTCTTTTTGGTAAACCAACTCTTTGTTTCATCATCTTTTGTGGTTTATTTAAATCTAAAATTCATTTATTTCTGATCTGATATTTCTTATTTATTTCGTTCTATTCATTTTGGGCTTGGTTTGTTCTTGTTTTTCCACCTCCATGAGGCACAGAGATAGATTGTTTATTAGAATCCTTTTTTTTTTTTCAGTGTAGGTATTTATTGGTATAAACCTCCCTCTTAGAACTTCTTTTGCTGTATCCCATAGATTCTGGTATGTTGTGTTTCATTTTCATTTATCTCCAGGAATAATTTAATTTCCTTTTTGTTTTCTTCTTTGACCCATTCATTGTTTAGGAGCATTCTGTTTAATTTCCATATACTTTTATTGTTTCTAGTTTTCCTTATGTTGTTGATCTTTAGTTTTATTCCATTGTGGCCAAACAATGGAGTTGATAGGATGTAAATCTTTTTTTAAGTTTGTTGAGACTTGTTTTGTGACCTAACGTATGGTCTGTTCTAAAGTTTGTTCCATGCACTTCTGAGAAAAGCTGTTGGATGAAATGATCTATATATGGCTGTGTAGTGGACTGAATGTCCCTCCAAACTCACTGAAGCTTGAATTGTGTCCCCCAAGTTTTGTGTATTAGAAACTTGACCCCCACTGTGACTGTTGAGAGGATGGGAGATCCTATTATGATAATGCAAGGTGGGGCCTTGGAGAGGTGATTAGATCATAGAACCATGCCATAGTGAATGGATTAATAATGGTGGTCAGAGGAGTGGTTGTGGGGGCTCTCCTTGTTATTTGTCTGTTTAGGTTTTCTAGTTATTCATGATTCAACCTTGGTAAGTTGTATGTGTCCAGGAATTTATCCATTTCTTCTAGGTTTTCCACTTTCTTCACATATAGTTGTTCACAGTAATCTCTTATGATCCTTTGTATTTCTGTGGTATCAGTTGTAATGTCTCCTTTTTCATTTCTGATATTATTTATTTGAGTCTTCTCTCTTTTTTTGTCATTAGTCTAGCTACAGATTATCAATTTTGTTTGTCTTTTTGGAAAACCAACTCTTTGTTTCATCATCTTTTGTGGTTTATTTAAATCTAAAATTCATTTATTTCTGATCTGATATTTCTTATTTATTTCGTTCTATTCATTTTGGGCTTGGTTTGTTCTTGTTTTTCCACCTCCATGAGGCACAGAGATAGATTGTTTATTAGAATCCTTTTTTTTTTTTTCAGTGTAGGTATTTATTGGTATAAACCTCCCTCTTAGAACTTCTTTTGCTGTATCCCATAGATTCTGGTATGTTGTGTTTCATTTTCATTTATCTCCAGGAATAATTTAATTTCCTTTTTGTTTTCTTCTTTGACCCATTCATTGTTTAGGAGCATTCTGTTTAATTTCCATATACTTTTATTGTTTCTAGTTTTCCTTATGTTGTTGATCTTTAGTTTTATTCCATTGTGGCCAAACAATGGAGTTGATAGGATGTAAATCTTTTTTTAAGTTTGTTGAGACTTGTTTTGTGACCTAACGTATGGTCTGTTCTAAACTTTGTTCCATGCACTTCTGAGAAAAGCTGTTGGATGAAATGATCTATATATGGCTGTGTAGTGGACTGAATGTCCCTCCAAACTCACTGAAGCTTGAATTGTGTCCCCCAAGTTTTGTGTATTAGAAACTTGACCCCCACTGTGACTGTTGAGAGGATGGGAGATCCTATTATGATATTGCAAGGTGGGGCCTTGGAGAGGTGATTAGATCATAGAACCATGCCATAGTGAATGGATTAATAATGGTGGTCAGAGGAGTGGTTGTGGGGGCTTTAAAAGAAGAGCACATGAAACATTAGTCTCTCTCTACTTCCTCCATCTTGCAGTGTGATAACCTGTGTCACTGAAGCCATCACCAAGGAAGACCTTCACTAGCTGTGTTCCCTGGACTTTGGACTTCCCAGCTTCAGAAACTGTAAGCAATAAATTTTAATTTCTTTCTTTTTTGTGTGTGTGTGTGTGTGTGTGACTGGTAAGGGGATCACAACCCTTGGCTTGGTGTCACCTGCACCACCGCACCGGCCATCCCTATATAGGATGCGAACCCAAGGCGGGAGCACTGCTGCACTCCCAGCACCGCGCTCTCCCGAGTGCACCACGGGGTCGGTCCAAATTTTGCTTTCTTTATAAATCACCCACTTCCAGGTATTTTGTTATAAGCAACAGAAACGGACTAATACAGGCTGTTAGGTCCACTCAGTCTACAATAGAGACTAATTCGGATGTTTCCTCATTCACTTTCTGTATGGATGATCTGTTCTCAATTGAAAGTGGGGTTTTAAAGTCTCCAACTATTATTGTGTTGGAGTCTATTTCTCCCAATAGTAATTCCTTTATATAACTGGGTGCTCTGAAGTTGGGTGTGTAGATATGGAATTGCTATATCCTCTTGTTGAATTGATCCCTTTATCATTATATAACAACCTTTCTTAACTTTTTTCACTTTCCTTGGCTTGAGGTCTGTTTTATCTGATATAAATATAGCTACTCCTGCTCTTTTCTGGTTTCTATTTGCATGAAATATCTTTTTCTCTCCCTTCTCTTTTAGACGGTGTGTGTCTTTATGTGTGAGGTGACTTTCTGGTAGGCTGCATCTTTTTGCTTCTTGTTTTATAATCCATTGAGCCACTCTGTGTCTTTTAATTGGTACATTTAATACATTTACATTTAGAGTTGTTATTGATGTATAGGGATTTCTTACTGCCATTTTGTTCCTATTTTTCTGGTTGTTTTGTTGATCCTTTTTTTTTTCTTATCTTACTGTCTTCCTTTGTGATTGAGTAGTTTTCTTTAGCAGCATATTTTGATTTCTCACTATGTATTTTTAGTATGTCTCTTATAAGTTTCTGTGTTATAGTTAGCATGAGGCTTACAAAAAAGCATTTTATAGTTATAACAGATTATTTTAGGCTTAATAACAACTTAACTTAGTAACAAAGCCAACTCTACCCTTTAGCATCACCCCACACACACACACTTTGACAATTAGTAGTTTCAAGTTACATCTTCTAATATTGCCTGTCTCTTATACGGTTGTCATATATGTTAGTGTCGTGTTAGATCTGTCCTTTAGTCTTCATACAAAGGATATAGGCTGTTTATTCACCACCCTTATTACATTCCAATGTCATATTCTGAGATTGTCTGTGAGCTTACTTGACTAATGAATTATGTACCTTCAAATGTTTTCTTGTTGCTGCTCAGCATCATCTTCTTTCAGACTGAAGAACACTCTTTAGCATTTCTCATAAGGCAGGTCTAGTGCTGAGGAATTCCTTTAGCCTTTGTTTGTCTGGTAAAGACTTTATTTCTACTTCATGTCTAAAGGTTAGTTTTGCTGGATAGAGAATTCTTGGCTGACAGTCTTTTTCCTTCGTCACCCTGAGTATATCGTCCCATCCTCTTCTGGCCTGTAGGGTTTCTACTGAGAACTCTGTTGAGAGATGTATTGGACCTCTTTGAATGTTATATGTTTCTTTTCTCTTGCTGCCTTCAGTTGTTCTTTATTTTTGGTTTTTGATAATTTGATTATGATGTTCCTTGGGGTGTTCCTCCTTGGATTGAGTTTTATTGACAACCCCTGTCCTTCCTGTACCTGGATGCTGTCATCTTTCTCCACACTTGGGAGGTTTTCAGCCATTATTTTCTTGAATATGCTTTCTACATCTTTTCCTTTTCCCTCTCCCTCAGGTACTCCAACTATGTGGAGATTATTTCACTTGAAGGAGTCCCATATTTCCTGTATTTCTATTTCATTTTTTCTTATTCTTTTTTCTTTTTGCACCTCTGATTTGATAATATCGTATGTTCTATCTTCAAGCTCACCGATTCTTTCCTCTGTTAGATTAAGTCTGCTGTTGCAGCTTTCTATGTAGTTTTTCAGTTCAGATAATGTATCATTTATTTCTGGAATTTCTATTTGGTTTTTATGATTGATTTGATGATTCCTTGTCAAGTTTCTCATTCTGCTCCTGGACTGTTTTCCAGATATCACTTAATTTTCTATCTGTATATTCTTGTGACTCACTGAACATCCTTGTATTAGTCTGTTTGCGTTGCTTATAAGAAAATACCTGCAACTGGGTGATTTATAAAGAACACAACATTTATTGCTTACAGGTTCTGTGGCTGGGAGGTCCAAGGTCCATCTTATGGTAGTGACAGAGAGAGCAGAGCAGAGCAAGAGAGAGAGAGAAAGACAGACTCTCCTCTTCTTTTAAAGCCCTCAGAACCACTCCCCTGACCACCATTTTTAATCCATTCACTACTGCATGGTCCTACAATCCAATCAGCTCTCCAAGTCTCCACCTTTCAATTACCATAATAGGATTTCCCACCCTCTTAGCAGTCACAGTGGGGGCTGAGTTTCTAATACATAAAACTTGGGGGACACAATTCAAGCTTCAGGGAATTTTGGGGGGATATAATTCAATCCACTACAATTCTTAAGAGGGTTATTCTAAATTCTCTTTCAGACATTTCATAAATCTACTGTTCCTGTGGGTCTGTTACTGTTGCTTCACTTGTTTCCTTTGTTGGTGTCATATTTCTCTGCTCTTTCTCAATCTTTGTGTCTTTACACTGATGCCTGGTCATTTGAGGAGACTGCTACCTCTTCTAGGTTTTATAGGTATTCTTACTGGATAATATCAGAGCTTTCTGTCTGGGAGTGGTTTTGGTTAATTCCAAATTGGGAGAATTTCCTATGGGGACCAGAACTTGAGCTCTGTGCTAAATTGCTGCTTTGCTGGTAATTCTCTGAAGAAGGCTTTTTGTGTGGACCAGGATTTAATTACCGGCCATTTTATTTTATTTTATTTTATTTTATTTTATTTTATTTTATTTTATTTTATATTTGTCAATATACAATGTGGTTGATTATTGTGGCCAATTACCGAAACCTCCCTCCCTCCTTCCTCTCCCCCTCCCTCCCAACAATGTCCTTTCTGTTTCCTTGTTGTATCAATTTCAAGGAATTGTAATTGTTGTGTCTTCTTCCCACCTCCCCCGTACTTTTGTGTATTTATTTATTTATTTTTAGCTCCCACAAATAAGTGAGAACATGTAATATTTCTCTTTCTGTGCCTGACTTGTTTCACTTAATATAATTCTCTCTAGGTCCATCCATGTCATTACAAATGGCAGTATTTAATTCTTTTTTATAGCAGAGTAGTATTCCATTCTGTAGATATGCCACATTTTCTGTATCCACTCATCTGATGATGGACATTTGGGCTGGTTCCAACTCTTAGCTATTGTAAAGAGTGCTGCAATGAACATTGGGGAACAGGTATACCTTCGACTTGATGATTTCCATTCCTCTGGGTATATTCCCAGCAGTGGGGTAGCTGGGTCATATGGTAGATATCTACAGAACATTCCGTCCAACAATCTCAGAATATTCATTCTTCTCATCAGCACATGGATCATTCTCAATGATAGATCACTATCAACACATGGATCATTCTCCAGGAGAGATCACATGTTAGGTCACAAATCAAGTCTCAACAAATTCAAAAAAATTGGAATTATCACATGTATTTTTCAGACCACAATGGATTAAACTTAGAAATCAATAACAAATGAATTTCTGGAAACTATAAAAACACATGGAAATTAAACAGCATTCTACTTAATGACATATGGGTCCAAGAAGAAATCAAACAGGAAATCAAAAAATTTATTGAAACTAATGAAAATAATGATACATCATACCAAAACCTGTGAGATACTGCAAAAGCAGTACTAAGGGGGAAATTTATCGCAATAAATGCCTACTTCAGAAGAACGGAAAGATGGCAAGTGAACAACCTAACACTTCATCTTAAAGAACGAGAAAAACAAGAACAATCCAAACCCAAAGTTAGCAGATGGAAAGAAATAATTAAAATCAGAGCAGACCTTAATGAAATTGAAACCCAAAAAACAATACAAAAGATCAACGAATCAAAAAGTTGGCTTTTTGAAAAGATAAATAAAATTGACAAACCATTAGCATGGCTAACTAAAAAAAGAAGAGAGAAGATCCAAATAACACATATTAGAAATGAAAAAGGTGATATTACAACTGATACACCTGAAATACAAGGAATCATTTGAGACTACTATAAACAACTGTATGCCAACAAATTTGAAAATCTGGAGGAAATGGATAAATTTCTGGACACACAAGCTCCCAGAACTGAGCCAAGAAGACATAGAAAATCTGAACAGACAATAACAATAAAGGAGATTAATTACCGGCCTTTTAATCACTTCTGGGTCTTGTGAGTTCAAACACACCTGGACTGTGTGGAAATTCTAGCCCAGGACTGAGTCTTTCCAGCAAACTGTGCCCCCTGCAGTTCTGTCACCCTGACCAGTTTCCACTGAGTGGTCCTCTGCTGGTCAGAAGGCAGATTAGCTGCCCACTCTGCACCCCAATGATCTCCCAGTAGGCCAGCTTCCCTCCCACACTCCAAATCCTTCCCATGGGTCAGGCCATACTTGAGCCCCTTGCGATAACTCACTGGCCTCCGGGTGGTTCCTTCCTTCAGTTGACTGCAGTTCCTGGCTCTGATGTGGGTCCACAGGAACCCTGTCAGTGGTCTTATTGGCTTGGAGGCTGGAAGGGTGCACTTCAAGGCACTCATCTCCTCTGCAGACTCCAGGTAATGCCATGCAACAGGCTTAGCTGTGGCTTTTGCTGGCTCCTGCTCCTTGTGTATTACAACTTCTTCCCGCCTCTCACTGGGCTGGCCCTGAAACAGCCAGGGCTTGAAATTGTCAGAGCTGATTTTTCTTTCTCTCACCATGGCTTCTCCTTCATTGATGAGCTCCGCAGGTCTCTCCTCCTCTTCCCCCAAGCTCCAACAGTTCTAGGTTGGTAGTCCTTGCTTTTTAATAATTGTAAATTGGTCTATTGTGGGGGAGAGTGACACTGGGAACTGTCTATTCTTCCATCTTGATGATGTCACCTTCAAGAATCTCTCATTTAAATCTTATGAGCCAGAAGTAGGTTACATGCCTACAACTAACTACAACAAGTCTTGAAGATTACAGGACAGTTTGTTTATAGAATGTCACTCAACATGTGCTTTATGAGGTTTCCATGTGATTATATTCAAGTTAGGCATCTTGAGCAGGACTAGCACAGAAGTGAGGCTGTAGTTTCATTGCATCCCATTGGGAAGCACATGATTTCCATTCATTCCAATACTGGTGATGTTAACTCCGACTTAAAGTGCCAAGCTTATCCATTGTAAAGATACCTCTTTTCTCTTTGTAATTAATAAGTATTTTGTGAAGTGGTTCTTTGAAACTATGTAAATTCTGTATCAAATTTTCAAATAATTCATTTATTTTTATATCTCATGCACTCATGATTTCTAAGTGGATTTGATTTTTGTTCTGTGAGATAATAAGTTATTATAAGTATTTATTTTGTTGCCAAAATTGTCCCGGGTTAGGCCAGTGAGAGCCCTTTCAAGCTGGTTTCCGTGTCCTTTAGACATGCACCCATATTCTTAGAGTATTTTCTTACTTTCTGGTACAAAAAGATGATCCCAAGCTCATCACATACTTACTCTGCCTGAGTCCTAAAATCAGCCTTTTTTCCAGGTATTCCAGGTTTATTTTAGCTTAAAATGGTACTTAGAAGGTGTCAAATAAAAAAAAAAAAACCAGACTTAGGTAAAGAAAGATTTTATCCAAAAAGATTATTGCAATACCAGAGGAGTCAGCGGAGACTATTATAATTGGGAGAACATTTTGAAACTAAGATCTGTAAGGGTCTCAAAGGTCAGGCAGTGGGAAGAAGAAGTGGTGGACAAGTGTGTACAAACTATGCTCTCTACCCTAAGTGATTAATTGCACAGTATATGCATGTATTCTACTTTCCATATGCTTTCTCTCTTCTTCCTCTATTTTTACATTTTGAGAGCATATAATAATTACGTACTATTTTGTCACCCTTATGCCATCATTTATTCTTAGTTCTACAGTTACACATGTACAGTGTTCATGGCCAGTCCTCATACCAAAGCATGAGCATGGGGAAGGACTCACATAAGCAATATTCCCAGAGTTTCTGCATGTTTCTAATAGTATTTCTGAAGCCTTTATGTGTGACAGCCAGTTTGGTCGGCTAGGAAATTCTTGGCTAGCAGTTCCTTTTCCTGAATATCTTAAATATGCTATTTTGTCGTCTTCTGACATAAAGTGTTGCTGTCAAAAAATCTGATGTCAATCTGATATTTTTCTCCTAAAATTGACTCAGTCTTTGTATCTGAAAGCTCAAGATATACTGTGCCTTTAAAATCCAGTAGTTTTACTAGAATTTGTCTCAATGCTGGCCATTCTGGCTGATTTTCCCAGGTAGTGGGCTCCTCAAAAAGTTATGGGGACCACAGAAAGCAGGACCCAGCACCACCCACCATGACTGGGGACATACAGGCTGGAAAAGACCCCAGGAATCCCACCCACCACCTGGACAGAAGGCAGGACCTCGCACCACCTACTGTGACCAGGGATGCACAGACAGAAAAGCCCCAGGCAGCCCTCTTCTCACCCACACAAAAGGCAGGAACTAGTGCCACACACTGTGACTGGGAGTCCCCTTACCACTTCCACAGAGGTGGCCCACAACAGCCACCACCACAGCTTCTACCACTGCAAGGAAGGCTAGTCACCACAGTAGCAGCCATGACCACAATGCAGATAGCCCGCCACATATTCAATGGCATTGATACAAGGAGAGTCACCAGAGAAGCCTGGAAAAGAGGAGGAAGTCTTTCTCCTCAAAGCCCACTCCAGGGTAATAGAAGCAGCAACTGATCTACCAGATGACCAGAAATCAATGAAGAGGTACTAGAAATACAAAAAAAGAAAAAGAAAGAAAGAAAATATTACACCATCAAAGGAATATAGTAATTCTCAAGTACCAAACCCTACAGAACAGAAAACCCTTGAGATGACTGGAAAGGAATTCCGACTAACAATCTTAAGGAAACGCAATGAAAAGTAATAATCAGTAAATGACACATGGAAAGCATGAGGCATGCATGGGAAGGGGCAAATAGTTTGGCATGAATGGAGTCCTGGGTGTGAGGTGGGAAGCAGAGAGAATTGAGATTGGAGAAAGCAGAAAACTATAAAGTGTTATTTACACTATGTTATTTACAGGATTTTGGATTTCATTGCCACGAATTAGAAGTCACTGACAGTTCAGTTAAGGAGAGACAGCTTTAGATTTTATAAAACTCATTCTTGCAGGAGTGTTAGAAAATCTGAGAGAGATAAGGCTTGAAGCAGAGAGAAATCAACACATGAAATATTTAGGAGTAGCAGTTAGCAGGACTTGGCAACCTAAGATACATGAAGTGATTGTGAACAACACAAGACAGAATCAATTCAGCCCTAAATTTTGAGGTACAGACTGTATGTGGTACAGAGTTCAGGGCAGGGAGGCATCGATAAGGACTGAAGAGGCCTGGGAAGATGTTTAAATAGCGAGTTATAAGGGCATGTCTTCTTTGAGTTCTTGAGGAGCTGCTGCTGCTGAGTAAATCACAATTTTAGTGTTGTTAAAGATCTACAATTTATGTTCAAGTACAGATCAAGACTCTAAAAACTGGCTTGCTCCTTGTTACTAGTAAAACTAAATAATTAAATATTATGAACTATGCAAATACAGTATTTAGAGTAATCTAAGAAAAAGCAAAATGAGTTGGAACTGTATTTTAGTAGCTAATTTAGCGCCATACCAGCTAATGGGATGTTTAATTTGCTCACGCCATGAAACTACATCTGAAACAGCAGCTGCAATTGGAGTCACCACCTGGTTAAGTTTACAGTAATCCACTGTCATTCTCCAAGATCCATCTGTTTCTGTATCGGTCAAAAAAATGAGTTGAAATGGGATGTGGCGGGAATCACCACCCCCGCATCCTTCAAGAACATACAATGCCGCATCTTCAAAGGTGGCACTAATCTCTGCAATCCCTCCAGGAATGGGGTATTGTTTGGGGCTTACTATTTCCAGTAGCAAATCAGGTCTAGTGGCTTCCCTTTGGCCTTTCCTACAGTAATAGCCTATACTCCACAGGTCAGAGAACCAATGCAGGGATTCTGCCAGTTGCTGAGTATGTCTATTCCAATTGCTCATTCTGGACCCAGGGAGATAACCACTATGTGGTTTGGGGAACCCATTGGACCCACTGTGAGATGGACCTGAGCTAAAAATCCATTGATCACCTGACGGCCATAAGCTCCTACTCTGACTGAAGGACCACAGTAAAGTTTTGAGTCTCTTAGAATTACAGTCAGTTCAGAACTAGTGTCCATTACTTCCTTTTCTCCAATGAACAGTCACCCTTGTTAAAGGTTGTACGTCCCTCTGGGAAAGTCTGGGAGAAAGATTAACAGTACAAATTTTTGGCAGTGTAGCAGAGTCCTCCCTAAAGGGGACACAGCCTCCCCTTCATTCAAAGTGTTCTGAGTCTGTAAACTGTCTTAAGTCTGGGAATTTATTGATAGGCCAAGACTCTATGTTTTGGCTATTCAAGTTATACTTGACCTAGAACTCTTCCACTTGTATGGATCAAGTAATAATTTAGTAGATTTTCATCTAATTCTCTTCTAGGGATACCATAATCAAACTTCCAATGTCATAGGTCTCCAGGGATCAAACTATTCTGATTTCTGCTTTGACTCCACCATCCACTATGGTAAACACATCCACCTTGCCCTTGGTAATTAAGTGCCACCTCAGTATCCAATTATCCCCACTGCATTAGAGATCCCAGTTTGTTGTCAGCAACTGTAATTTCAGAAAAGAGTGACCACAAGCTCTTCGAGGATGCTGGGATCCTCATCAACTTGAGGTCTCCTTGGATGTACCCTTCTCTCATCACTGTTCTGTGTGGCACTAAAGTCTCTCTGGCTGCTACTTGTAACCAAAGTAGCCCCTGTTGTTCTGCCTGTCATTGCAGACATTGCTTCTACTCCCATGGGTATAGTGGTCCTGGCCAAAGATGCTGCTACATTATTTCTGCCCTACCAGAAAGCCCCAAGGTGCCAGTGTTGGAAGCCTACACAGTGTAAGTTCATTTGTACTTCCTTTTTAGAGGAGATTCAGAGCAACAGCATCCATTGCTATTCTGGTTAGTATAAATCAAATTTCTTTGGGAAACCTTGTCTCCATTCTCAATCTCATAATTTGTGTGGGGCTGATGCTACCCAAAGATACACAAAAGGGCTCTGATAGGCTGAAGCCAGTCAAGGAATCCATTCCCCTGGCCATACAGTTAGGTGCAGAGAAGTGTACAAAGCCCAGGCTGGCACCGAACAGCACTCCATTCCTTTACCCACAGTGATAGTACAACAGATCAGAGATAATCCTATGCTACCCGTTTTATGACTATCTATACTCATAACAGTCCAGTAACCAATGACAATCTGAAATTTTTTTATTAATTATTGGCTTATTGTTTCTGGTCTGCCTAAAAGTGTGCAGGTTTCATTACTCTCTAACAGGGAGACTTATTAGTATGGCTTCTGTTGTTTATTATCTAAGGGAAGAAAAAGGGAGAAGTTTTCTGTAGGAAAATCCCAAGATGCTGGTTAACACCTATCTTAACTTTCCTACCCCTGCTGCAAGATTAATCAAAAAGAAAACTATAAGGAATATACCACATACTCTTTTCATTTTCACTTATAGTCTTTTCTCCGTGTGGGATACAAAGGCCTGGTCATGGACTGGTTCAGGTAATAGTCATCAGATGTACCCTTGCTCCACACACACATGCTGGCCACACGCTGGGAAGCTTTGTATGCTGCACAAATCCAGGGGGTGCCTTTACATCCTAGATCATCAGTCCTCTCATGCTTAGACAGACTTTGGGGCTGCCTTTAAATCTCATGAGCATAAACAAGGGAAGTTCAATCTTGGAGTCTATAGTTTGTGATTTTTAACTTTTTGTGGAAATCTGACAATCCCTCTCACAAGGAAGAAGTACACACGCCCCAGCACATGTTTTATGCCCAACTTGGGGTCATTCACAAACCCTTTAAGGCTTATTCATGGACTACAGGTTAAGAATGTTTTCCTTACCTCGACAGAGCTCTCTTAGCTCTTCATGTTGATCCATCAAAACAGGTTTTAGGGCCGGCCCGGTGGCACACTGGAGAGTGCGCCGCTTGGGAGCGCAACGGCGCTCCCGCCGAGGGTTCACATCCCATGTGGAGACCGGTTCCCGCTCACTGGCTGAGCGCGGTGTGGGTGCAACACCGAGGGTTGCAATCCCATTGCTGGTCCCCGGTACGGGCGCGAGACCGAGGGTTGCGATCCGTTACTGGTCAGTAAAAAAAGACAAAAAGGAAAAAAAAAAAACAGCTTTTAAAGGCTTTTATTTCCTTAAATGCCCTATTTTCCTTACTGGCAACTACAAAAGCCAGAGTGGGCATTCTTAACAATTGTATTACATGCTTATTCACTATGTCTTATTAACCAATAACAAACCCAATCGCTTTTGCAAGAGTGAAGACAACCAGACATTGCCCTCTGATAGAACATCGTGTGTTTTTTTCTTTCACACTTGGTCTTTTTGGGACATGTAAACAGAGCCACTTCAGAAGGTAAGGCAACAGCAAAGCTCTTAACTCCCTCTTTTCATCCCCTTGCTTCTGCAAAGGGCATTTGATGGTTATGCTCATGCATGCCTGGCTCTTCTTGGGGAGGCATTTTCTTTTTAGTAATTTACTAAAAAATAAAGTGTCATCAGTCACCTCCTTTTTCATTGCTTACAATGATTTGGAATCCCTGAACGTGTTTTTCTGAGTCTAATGGTCCCTAAGGAATTTATGACCAGAATCCTTGCACCACGTTCTGTTTACTTCTACTTTCACACACTGACTGCACATCTATCTGCTGAGCTGTGTGTGGAATATCTGAGCTCAACGTAACTGCTCAGTTTGTTTGCAGATGTATTACTAGGAAGATTTGCCCAGGGCAGCATCATAGTAGACCCATGCCTCAAAGTAAAGAGAAGAAAAGGACAAACCAAAATTGCATTGAATTAAAGGATAGCAGCCCCATGGGGCAGACTCTAAGAACCACAGAGAAGTTCCATACTCACGAGTGTGGGGACATCGTCAAATCCTTCTGTTCTCCCATACCCCACATCCAACTCATCAGAGATCCCAATGGTTTTACCTTCCAATTTCATATCTGAAAGCCTGCTCTTTCTCTCTGCCTCTGCTACTACCACACGATTGCAAGCCAGTCATCACCTCTCCTCTGGATTTTGGCAAAAGCCTCCTAACTGGTCCCCTGCCTCTACCCTCATCCTCTTACCATCTAATCTCCACAGAGCAGCCAGAATATCCCTTTAAAATGGAATTCAGAATATGTTACTTGTCTACTCAAAACCTTTCAAATAGTTCACTATCTCAGAGTGAAAACCAAAGACTTTTCGGCTCACCTCCCAAATAACTCTCTGACCTTATCTCCAACTTCTCTCATTCACTCTGATCCACCACCCCGGCCTCCTTGTGGTTTTCCATTTTAGGCCTTTGTGCTGGCCTTTTCCTCTGTCTGGAATGTTCTTTCCCCAGATGAGTGCATAGTTAATTCCCCACCTTCTTCAAGACTTCACTTAAATGTCATCTTCTCACAGAGAACCATCCTGACCACCCTTTTAAAAATTGAAAACCATCTGCCATCCCCACCCCCAACTTTCTTTCCCATTCTACCTCTTCTTTACTCTATGGAGAAAAATATATATCACTTTACAATATAATATACTGCTTGCTTATTTATTATGCTTGTTTTCTCTTCCACCACATTCCATTATACTGCTCCCTCCAACTAAAATGTTAAGCTCCATGAGGATAGGATCTTTTTGCATGTTCACTGATGTATCCGTTTTTAGAATAGTGCCTGGTATGCAGTAGGCAATCAGTAAATATACACTGGGCCGGCCCGTGGCTCACTCGGTGCGGTGCTGATAACACCAAGGCCCCAGGTTCGGATCCCACATAGGGATGGCCGGTTCGCTCACTGGCTGAGCGTGGTGCTGACAACACCAAGTCAAGGGTTAAGATCCCCTTACCGGTCATCTTTTTAAAAAAAAAAAAAAAAGTAAATATACACTGAATGAATTGCATAAATGAATTTGTTAATGAATGTCAATGTCAAATTGACTACACACATACACATACACACACACACAACGATTAGGAAAGGTAAAGACCAGGTAATTGCTCTCGGGTATGGAATTAGGGCAGAGAAGAAGCAAGCTGGTATTTATTGACCATCTATTATGTAATAAGTGCAGTGCTTGATATTTTATGTGTTATTTCACATAATCCACCCAACAAACTTGCAAAGTAGGTATTACTAGCCTCTTTACAGATACATATTCCCCCAAAGTCCCACAGCTAGTGGTGGAATTCAGCTTCAAATCTATGTCTAACTTGAAAATGCTTTGTTCTTTCTAGAACCACTAGACCAATTTGCCTCTAGTCAGAAGTACATCAAGTGAGAGTGTTTAGGAAGGCAGATGCTAAAAAATTAAAGTAGGCACACAGTTGCCACCACACTCTGACAAACGACTAAATTTTCAAAGATTCAGCTATAATTCTTAGAGCATATAAAACATGATTCAATGATCATAGCTCCATTATTATTTTTTAGACTCTGTCTTCTGTGCTGCTGATTTGAACAGAGTACTTTCCATACCACAATTAAAGTTTTAAAGTCACATGTGTGGAGCTAGTTTTTTTTTTTTATTTCTTTTTATTATTATTATTATTGTTTTATTTTTTTTTCTTTTGGGAGAGAGCTAATATTTCTAACCAAATAATCCCTACCCATAGCCCACAGGTATTTTCATTCACACACTGATAAAACAAACAGTACAGGGAGAAATGAAGAATTATGAGACCACTATATCACAGTCTGTCAATATCCTTTATTAAAACTTGAGATTCTTTCTCTCATTAAGTAAAGAATGATAATTTTTCAGAATTATAGAGTCATAACAAATAAAAGTTCATCAGAAGTCATATCTTATATTTTCTCTTCCTTTATGACAATTCTTTTATGGAAAAATCAAAGGTTTCTACTAAAGAAAACTCTTTAAAAGAAGGACGGCAAGATTTTACATTGGAGATTTCTCCTCAGCTTCAAGGAAAGACAAACTACACAGACATAGGTAGGCAGCAAGAAGCAGCTGGAAATGGGTAGTGTAGAAAGAAGTAATATGTTCTCTGCCCACTTCTGTGAGTGGAAAACTTTGAATAATTTGCTGAAATGCCCTAGCAAGAACAATGGACATACTGCTTAGTAAACTCTGGCAGCTGAGGTTGCTGTTTCAAAGCAGAAAAGCAATGAGGGGAATGATGCAAGGAAAGCATTTCTCATAATCTTCTTTTTAAAATGTAGGAAATACAGAAATATTCAAATTAGCAAAAGGAATTACTAATACATTTTAATAATTTTTATTCTTCTGATCAGTCAACATGACTTACTTGCTTTACCTGGAATCTCAAATTCTGCAATACAAGATTTAAACTTATGGTTAGGAACCAAGTAATATCGTATTTCCTTAGTATATAAAGAGTGTCTTATTTTCCTTAATAAACATATTATACAAAAATCGTGTACTTGAGTAGCTATTTTAAGTGATTCTACTACACGTATTTTGAAAAAAAAAATTGTTAATTGAGTAATAAACCTTTTTTAACCAAGTGATTGCCTTGAAAAGTAGGTACATGTAAATCTATCTTAATTATGTTTTATTGATTAAATACAGCAATTAAAAATAATAAAGTTCTTTCTCTGGTTAACTCAGCCTAGTTATCAATTGTATGCTATGGTAATTGTGAAATTTGTTTTTACAGACTCTGGGGCAATTAAAACTATTTTGTTTTTGTTTTTGTTTGGTGGCTGGCCGGTAAGGGAATTCAGACCCTTAACTTTGGTGTTACCAGCACTACACTCTCCCGAGTGAGCTAACCAGCCAGCCTTGACGTTTTTAAAATAGAGATTTGATCTGTTTATATATTGGCACTTAAGACTAGAAAATTTGGAGAGCATTGTTCATGGATTGGAGTGGGGGGTGAACTGGGGAGGTGTGATAGGGACTGTTTTGGCAAAAAGAAGAGCCTTAGTGTGAAGAAGAAACAGCCTCGTCTAAGTAAGATGGGTTGGGAGTAAATGAAAAATAACGATCATTGAGTGATCTCATCTTGATTCCTGCTGCTGCAGGAATTGTTGAGGATGCTTTATATAATAATACATTTGCAACTGAATTTACTTTCCACTGAAAAGTAAAAACTGAATGAAAAGAAAAAAATGTATACCTGTTTGTGGAAAAAAACATAGACAAAAGACTTAGATTTGAAACGGTCTTTAGAGAGTAGAAACTTGATTCTGGTGTATATTTATATGAAAATGAAAGCTGAATGAATCTTACTGAATGAGTCTTTAAGACTTTTTTTAACAACAGAGTTTAGCTATTTCTAAAACTTCCATTTCTGTTATCTTCTCTCATATCTCATTCTTTTCAAGAGCATTTGTGTTCTAAAAATCTGGATGAGTCTGCACCTTCCTCATGCTTCGAATATTGAGTGAGACCAGACGCAAATTGTTAGGGAGATGGTTTTCTCAGCCCAGTCTTGTTACTCGGAAGACAGTTTTCTCAGCCCAGTTTTGTTTAGTTTAGTACTCACGGACAGGTGCTGCACTACTCACTTCCCAGATAATTTGGAAAGGTTGCTAGCCCACTGTGGTCCAAGGTACACCTGCTTACTGCAGGCACCAAGATTATCCTCACTTAATGATGATGCCTTGTTTTATATTGCACTTTATAACTTAGTATTGTCATTTATCATTTTCTCTCATATCACTTTTCGTATATCACTTCTCATTGCACCTGTGAAGTGAATATTGCTGCTACTTTCCATATGAAGGAAAAAGTTACATAAACATTTTCTTGGTAGAGACAGATTTATACTGGTCTTTTAATCCCATCTCATTATCTTTCCATTGCTCGTTAATCATATTTTTGAAACCCATGAATAAGGTATTATTTTTTAAAACTGCAATACATGTTTAATAAGAGATATAAAAAATGTGAGTTCTGAGAAGATGAGGTTGCTTTAAGACAGGCGAAAGTGTAAAACTGTAAAGAACGACGGTAGCTGATACCTTGGTACCCTTAAGATTTTGGACATGGTTTTATTAATTAAAGGGAAGGTAATAAAATGAATGTTGCTTTAGCATAGAGTGGAGTTAAAATTTATTTTTGTTTATTTAGCAAAACAAGTATATCAAGTGTCACTAGCAAGTAAGTTGAATATACCTCTGCACTCTCATTCTTGGCATTGCAAATTATCGTGTTTTTGTTTTTGTTTGTTTTTTACCCTGGTCGGTACTGGGATTGAGCCCCGGTCCTTGGTGTTATCAGCACCACACTCTAACAAACTGAGCTAAATGGCCAGCAAATTGTACAGTTTTTTGATTGCTTGCTATGTGCCAGGCCCTGAGGTTTGGTGCTTGTAATAAATTACAGAAAGCAGTGTAATACAGTTAGTAAACAGTGCAGAGCTTTGCCACTAGCTTGTTATTTAACCTTGCTCAGCCTTAGTTTCCTCATTGATAAAGTTGTAGATAAGAACATTCTTACTATTACATAGATATGTAGTGAAACTTAGATGAGATAATACATGAAAGGAGTTGCTGCTGAAGGCATAAAATCTGTTTTTGTTTTATTTTGAAGGGGTTGCTAGTTGTTCACTGGGAAAAGACATTTGTAAAAATAGAGGCAATTATACATGGCTTATCTTTTAGCTCTAGTCATTTGAATATTACATACCACACATGTACCTGCTACCAATCAGGAAAATACCTGTCATCTTGTGAAACTGTTTTAATAAGTCTTTACAAGGTCTTTAGCTGTTTTGCAAAGAAATCTTAGCCCTTTTTTGTTAAGTTTAAATGAAGCAAAAGATTTCCATAGGAAGATCTTGAATATGACAAGAACATATTAGAGTTTATTTTGTAATACTATAATTTTAGAGAAAAAGATGATCAAGAATTACTGTCACAGACAAAAAGATGATCAAGAATAACTGTCATGCTTGCTAATGAAGCAAAATCCATTCCAGTGTCAAATGAATGGTCAAAGCAATATATTGGTTCCTAAGTTAAGCACAGTATTGATGAAAGCTTATTGTCAGCCTAGAAGAGGTCACATATTTTGAGATTTGTTTTTGGTAGCTATGATTTAGTATCTGTTGCAAGGGTATGATTTTCTTTTTGAAGGGAAATGTATTTAGTAAGCTTTTGGCTGAGTACTTCTGTACTTAGTGTCTATGTAGGATTAAAGACCACAAAGTGAATTCTAACACTTTAGGAGGTAGTATAGGAGATAGGAAATACCACTTTTAAGAACTACCTGGGGAAAGCATTCGGCAAATCACTATAGAATGATACACACATAGAAACATCCTGTATTTACAAACCCACTTGGTAGAATTGTAGAAAGAAATGTCCTCTGAAGAGACTGTACTTTGTGATAATGACTTTAAAAAAAAAAATTGAGAAATCTTGTTTAATTGGATAATTTACATTTTGTTTTTGATTATTGAAATAATTTAACTTTTTTTTTTTTTAATAAGTAATGACCAGTAAGGGGATCTTAACCCTTAACCTTTGACTTGGTGTTGTCAGCACCACACTCTCCCAAGTGAGCCACAGGCCAGCCCCCAAATAATTTAACTTTTCATAGGAAAACAAAGCCACTTAATTTCAGTTAAATATTTTCAGTATATAGGTATGTTTCAGTGCAATTGTAGACAAAAAAATAGAAATTACTCTTCAGATACCATTAAGTAAAACTAAAGTTTGTTTAGTAACACAGGCTGCAAAGGGCAGCATATTCAAGTTGTCATTTAACAATATTTTTTAAAGCCTTTTATTTGCCATGCATTGTGATAAATACTGGGAAAACAAACCTAAACAGTTCTCTTGCTCTCAGGGAACATGGAAAGCAGGCTATTTACTCTTCCTGCATTCCACATAAACTACTTGTTCATTCTTCTGACTTCCATCCCATTTACTCTAGGTAGTAACCTCACATTCTACCATTCTACCTTACGGTGAAAATAGAAGCCAACAACCTCGAATGTCCTTATTTTTTTTTTTTTTTTTTCCCTTTGGATGACCGGCAAGGGGATCTTAAACCTTGACTTGGTGTTGTCAGCACCACGCTCTCCCAAGTGATCCAACCGGCCATCCCTATATAGGTGTCCCAACCCTTGGCCTTGGTGTTATCAGCACCACACTATCCCAAGTGAGCCACCGGCCTGCCCTCTGCTGTCCCTCTTAAATAGCCAAACCTGTGCTTCTGGATCCCAGACTTCCTAGAATCTTCTACAATTCGTAATTCCTTCTCTTTGCTGGTATGTCTTCAGTATCTTCAACTTCTCCCTTTCTCAGTGACTCCTTCCTATTAGCATTTAAATAGTTTGTTACTTTTACCTCCTAAAAAAACCATAAACACCTATTTCTTAATCTCTCTTCCCTTTTATAACCAAATTTATCAAGAAGATTGTCTATATTTTCTGTAAGTGGTCATCTTCTATTTACAACACAGGCTACTCTTATTCTTTCTACTTGCCCCACCAACCCACCAGTATCACTCTCACTAAGATTAACAGTGACTTCTAGGGGCTTATCGAATGAAATGAAGGTAATGTACATTTTCAGTCCTCACCTTTAATTCTAGGCAGCTTTGACAGTGGACCACTTTTTCCTTGAAAGTCTTTTATTGTTTTCTAGCTCATTAATGCTAGGATTCTTCAGTATACTTGGTCAGACTTTTTCTTACTGTCATACCTGTTCAGTCCCATGGTTTTATTTACCATCTATATTCTGACAACTCAAAAACACCAGAACTGTAGCCTTTCGTACTAAATTTCTTCACTTGAAAGCTTAAATGAAAAACAACCAGATGAACTTTTTTTTTTTTTAAAGATGACTGGTAAGGGGATTTTAACCCTTGACTTGGTGTTGTCAGCACCACGCTCTTCCAAGTGAGCCAACCGGCCATCCCTATATAAGGATCCAAACCTGTGGCCCTGGTGTTGTCAGCATCACACTCTCTCAAGTGAGCCACGTGCCAGCCACCATAACTAAACTTTCTATCCCCTCATGTCTGGTCCCCCTCTAGGGTTTCCTAGCTGCCATTAATATAGTCTAGAAACTTCCCTCTATACCTTAACCCCCCACCCCTCAGTATTAAGCCTGCCAAGCCCCGTCAGTGCTATACTCACAAACTTTCTCAAATTCATCTACTTTTCTTACAAACTTTGTCAAATTCATCTACTTTTCTCTCTTTGCTACTGCCATTAGCCAAGTCAAGGCCACCCTCGACCCTCACCTGGACTGCTAAAATAGCTTCCTAACTATTCTCCCTATATCTTCTCTTGTCTTCCTTTAATTCCTTCATACAACAGCAAGGAGTAATTTTTTAAAAGACAAATGAGATAATTCCCTACTTAAAATCCTTCTATCTTTTTTAAAGTTAAAGGCCAGAATCCTTATCATGGCCTACAAGGCTCTGTATGATTTACTATGTGTACTTGACCACCATTTTTTACAAAAATATTATGCAGTTGTGCAATCTTACTGGTCTCTCAGTCTTTCAGATTTATTTAGTGATTTTTGAGTTTTATAACTGCTGTGTAGTATTTTATATGCCACACTTTAATTTGCTCACTGGAAATATTTTTGAATGAGCACCTGCTTATTTACACAGGGTTTTTGTTTTTAATTTTTTGTTTTTTAATCTCGGAAGCCAGATTAAAGGATGGTGATACCAAAGGTAAGTATTGAATGGGAGGGAGAGGGGAAATTGATAAGGGGCATTTAAAAAATGTCTGAGGAGGGTTTTGGATAATATCAGAAGGAGGATGCTGGAGTCATAAGCGGGAACCTAAGTATTAGGACCTTCCAGACTAAAGAGTTTGAAGTTTATCCCAAAAGCTGTGGTAAACCATTGAAAAGTTTAAACAAAGATTTATGTTTTAGGAAGATCACTCTGGCAATGTTGTAGAATTGAATAAAGACACGAACGAACGCTGTATTTTGGAAGCAAGGAGACCAGGAACCCATTCTGCTAGTTCACTAATCCAGTAGTACAGTGCTGAGTGCCCAAGTTACGGCAGCAGGTGGAATAGTTTTATAGGAAATTTACAGATTGAAGGCAAAAATATTCATCTTGTTAGCCTGCCTTTTTCTTTTATGCTGCCTTCTTACATCCTTTCCATATTTCAAGATTAGTTCTCATGAATTACCTTTTTTCAGAAGTTTTCCCTTACATTTCTAGCTTTTTTTCCCATCTCTGAACAATACAGAAACAACAATCTTTTCTTATACATCTGGTACTTAGTGCTCCTTCCTCCCCGCTCCTCCCCTGCGCCCCTTCTCCCTTCCCCTCCTCCTCCGCCTCTCCCTGCTCCCCTCTATCCTCCCTCCCCTCCTCCTCTGCTCCTCCGGGTTTGCGGAGCTCCCACGCTGTTGCTATGGAGGCGCCCGCGGTGACTCTGCCCTAGGCTCGAGCGCCTCGCCCCAACGGGGCACAGGGACAAAGCGTGCCTCCCCCACCCCGGGAGTGCGCTTGAAACCTTGAGGCGCTCCTGGCCCGGAGGCTTCAGACCACCGCGAATCTGCTCGCCCCAATCTCTACGGACAGGACCCCTGGGGCCGGGGTGACAGCTGCGCTCTACCACGCTACCTTCCCGGCCCCCCGAAGATCACTCGCGCTCGCCCCATCCCGAAGGTGTCGCTGGGGCCGGGGAACGGCCAGATGGCCCCATTTAAGAGGACCGTCTTCTTTTGTTGGGGGCCGAAGCAGCATCCAGGCCAATTTACGTAGGAAAATGGGGTTTGTGTCCCCAATTCAGTGCAGTGCCCCGACAGCTGGTGTGTCCCCAATTCAGTGCAGTGCCCCGACAGCTGGTGGCTCTGTCATCATGTCAGGACCCCACAGCGTGATGTTTGAAGTGGCTTTATGTGTGCACATGTGTGAGTGTGAATAGCAATTGGTTGGGAACCGGTAGCTACCAGGTCAGGCTTGGAGACATTAAGCGTTCACAGAGATTTGAGCGCCCTGGTCACAGAGAGTGATCCTAGAATGGGAAAGTCTTGCCAGAGTCTTATGATACTTTTTTACAGACCTTCAGCTTATTTTATTCAGAAATCTGAAAAGCCATATCGTTTGGGTCTGAGGCTGGTTTTGAAATCCTTAACTGTTTACGACTTGGTCATTGCTTGTAAAAAAGTTGTAAGGCTGAACATAAAAAGGCTTAAGGAGGACTGCTAGGATTTTAAAGAAATTATTGATGAAATATCTAATCTAATTCATTTTATTAAACTACTTTGACTCAGCTGGCTTGTGTTCAGGGCTATAGCCTCTAACAGGATCAAAGTTGTCATTTGTTTAGTTTGGAATCAGAAGTTTAAACACGTGAACTTAAATTGTAGAATGTTAGAACAGGGAGGAACCTTTTCAATTCTCTAATTTTACCAGTGAGGAATTTGAGTCTCGGAGAGGTTAAGTGATTTTCCTGAAATCACACAACTCTGTGGAATATGATCTCCATTGTTTGAATCCATAAAAGATGAAACTTGAAAATACCTTAATCAAGAAGCTCTCAAACCCTTCCACAAGTACACTGGAGCCACCCACAGGTAACTCCCTAGAAGACAAGAAATTGAGAGGAATTTTTTTCCTTCCGCTTTTTACCCATGCCTCGTCTTTAGCCCGAGTCTGTATTGGAGCCAATTCTAGCCACTAGCATTTCCCAGAACTCTGTACTGGGACTTGTAACTTTGTTTCCATCAGAGCAATCATTTTGTGACAAGATGGAACGTATATGGTTAGGATTTGTAGGAAACGGGAAAACAAAGCTGGGCTGGGACCCATCTTGATCCCGTTTTCAGGTTGGAGGGGAAAAGGACTATTATGGAGCCTGCATTCACCTTACCAAAAGGTAGGCTAGTTAATTTGGAAAGGCTTTGATCTCCCCAGAACAACAGCACTAGCTACCATTATAATGATTTAAAAGAATCTTTGAAATGTGATCTCCTTACATCAGCAAGTGTGTTGGAAGAATTCTATTGGCTAAACCCTTTGCCTTTAAACCTTAACTGAGTTTACAAGAATTTAGGAAACAGCGCCTCTGGGGAACATTTAAATTGGGCTGTAGCGAGCTAGGGGATGCCACGTTAAGAAGGGAATATGCGTTCACACGCAGCCCTACAAATATGAGAAAGAGCAAGAATGTACGACTGGATCTGGGACTGGGCATGGGCATTAATTTCTGTTCTGCTTCTCATACCAGAACAAGTTAGCAAGTTCTTTCTGCCTCACATTTGTTTGGCCCCCCGTAGTACTAGGATGAGAGTACCAAGTATGTGATGAGGTTGTCCCGTAATAAACATTGAGCTTCTCAATACTGGGAAAGAGAAGTGTCTTTAGAATCACTAATAATGTGTTTGACTTGAAAAATAACTGTGTACAAGGAAGGTTTTGAAATTGACCCCAGCATCATCCCTACTACACAATACTCTCTGTCCCCTTTACTCCTTTATTTTGACTACTCTTTAGCGATTGTATTGGTTAGCTATTGAGATGTAAAAAACAACCCCAAAACTCAACCTCAAAATAACGATCATTTATTATTGTAGCTCATGCATCTGTGGGTCCACCGGAGGTCAGCAGATATAGGCTGGGCACTGCGGGTGGCTCTGCTGATGTTGGCTAGGCTTATATGTGCACTGAAGAGTCTCCTGGGGCGCTGCTTTAGACTAGGTCGGGCTGAGGAAGCTTAGCTGGAACAGCTTGCTTCAAATCTCTTTCCCTCTCCTTGGACCAGCAGACCAGCCTGGGCATGTTCTTCTCATGGCAATGGCAGAACGGCAAGAGAGGCATTGAAATCATGAAGGCCTGGGTTTCTGTAGAATATACAGCCTGGAGCGGTCACACTGTCACTTCTACCTCATTCTGTTGGCCAAAGAAGGTCACATGGCCAGGCCCAAAGTCAAGGGGAAGGGAAAAAGCCCCACTCACTGCAGAAAGAATGACAAAGGGAATGGGTAGAGGCAGGGTGAAGAATTGGGGCCATTAATGCAATCAACCACAGCACTTGTCACCATCTAACATATTTTACTTATTTATGTTTGTTTCTCTTTCTGCTAGAATGTAAGCTCCATATGGGCAAAGGTTTCTGTCTGCTTTGTTTATTGCTATATCCCCAACACCCAGAAAGTGACACATTGTAAATGTTTAATAAATATTGAATGTGATAATACCAAGGCCAAGGGTTCAAATCCCCATACTGGCCAGCCACACATGCACACAAAGTAAATAAATATTGAATGGATCAGTGAGGAGAATTACGTTAATTATTTCTGCTTATGCATAAACTAAACTTTAAAGTTTGTGTTAGTTTACTCTAAACTAACAGTAAAAACCTGATTCAAAGATCATTTTCCACATTTGCTGATTGTAGAAACTGCTGGCTGTTTAGAATAAACATTATTTCTTAAACTTTTTTAAAAGTCTAGATTTCAAAATAGTTTAACATTTCTCTAGAACATATATAAACAGGTACCATATAAATCTGCCATCTAGATTGTTAGATAGGCAGAAAATTAGAAGTAGGGAGGGGGGAATTTCACATGTATTTTGGCAGAGAATATATTGCTTCTTCTTACATGGGAATAATACTAATATAAATCTTGAGCTTCCAGAATTGAATTTGAAAAATTCTTAAGACCTTTGGATTTGAACTGTTCCAACAGGTGTGGGAATCCGGGTAGTACCCACCCAAATAACCTTTGTTGGGCTTTTGGGTCTACAGAAATTTAATCATTTCTCTCCCCTCTCTACCCTACATTACTTAATCCAGAAGATAGAGAACAAAGGAGTTTTCTTAAGGTCATGCTTTCAAGGGGAATTTCTATGCAATATTTTTTTTTTATTCCCTTGGAATTTGAATTTGTGCTGCCATTTTTTGACTGTGACAGATGATGAGGTAGGTGATAAAGTAGGCGTTAATGCTCAGTTACATAAAGGGGAGTTTTGCATATGTCCATACTTAGCAGCAGGCTAATTTGGGACTCCCACAAGAAACCAAAGTCTTGAACGATGGAGTGAGTATCTGAAGTTTCAGCCTGCCAAATGACTGGCTCTTCAGAAGGGCAGCTTTTACATTTGAAAGCTGGATTCCAGGCGGATATATTACTTTGAATAAGAGAGGAACTTGGGAAGTCAGGAGCCTAAAGACATCCTGAGTCATAGTTCTCTTTCTCTCATTCTCTCTCTGTGGGCCACTGAATGGAATCCCTGCAAACAGTATGTTTTGCAAGCTATACATTTAAGATGATGTAAACATTTCTCAGCAAGGTTTCATTTACAAATTTATGTGAAAGTGTTTACCTTATTGTTAATGAAACCCTAGGAAAGGTTCAATTAGTTTATTTTAACTTCAGTCTTTTGGGTTGGGAGTTAGGAGATTTAGAGGATCTTTGGTTCATTCATCCAGCAAACATACCTTGAGGGTCTGCAGGGTGCACTAAGTGCAATTAGACACAGCGCTTTGCCCTAAGGCACTCACAATCCTGGGGAAGATGGGCAAGGCAAGGGGTAATTTCAGCACAGTGGGATAAGGGCTATGACTGGGGAAAGGATGGGTGGGTGTTCAGAGGAGAGGTGCCTAGGGACAACAGGGGAGGCGAAAAAAGTAAACTAACACTGGTAATTTTGTAAGGCCTTCCAATTTGCAGAAGTCCTTTAGTATTCTCTCCTCTCATCTTGACAGCAGCCCTACCTGTCACCCTGTTATTTCTATGACAGGCTAAAGGTTATAAAACCTCAAGGTTGTACACTTTGTAAGGGATGGAACCCACATTTCCACCTGGGTCGGCTGACAGAAGGGAGCCTGGTGGATCTCGGGTAGA
This sequence comes from Galeopterus variegatus, assembly GCF_000696425.1. Classification (NCBI taxonomy): domain Eukaryota; kingdom Metazoa; phylum Chordata; class Mammalia; order Dermoptera; family Cynocephalidae; genus Galeopterus; species Galeopterus variegatus. Next base: position 81,113 of record NW_007731364.1, on the reverse strand, counting down.
ACAGCTGCTAGGCTCCCAGGTGATGTCAAGAAGGCGACTTCCGCCTGCGGCATTAGTGTGAAGTTGAGTAGAGCAAACAGGACATGCCTAAGGCCTGGGAAGAAAATGCCAGTCAGAAGAGAGGCTTAGGATTGTCTGGAAAAATGGTTCTCTGGACAACAAACAAACAAACAAAACAAAACAGGGAAACCAAAGGAGAAAGAAAAGAGGAAAAACAGTAGGGTTCATTGAAGAATAAAATGTGACAGTAATGGCCGGCCCGGTTGTGCAAAGCTAGAGTTGCCCGCAGGGGATAAACACCACTTTCTCTTTAGTGGCATCTTGTACTCTTTCTTTACCCATGCACAT
>NW_007731364.1:68017-79890 GCF_000696425.1 Galeopterus variegatus | reverse complement strand
ACACTGAGGGTTGCGATCCGTTGCCGGACACGGAAAAAGACAAAAAAAAAAAAAAAATGTGACAGTAATGACAAACAAGAAATTCGTGACATGGTGAACGTGAACAACTCAATCTCCTTGATTCTCATCTGCAACATGGGAATATTTTTCTTATAAGGGAGATGTGAGGATAAGAGCTCCGGGTTCAGAGTTTGGCTGAGTGCACACCTGGCAGGGGTGAACCATCGATGTGAATGGGTTTCTTTGGTGGTTACTGGGCTGTTCACAATTGTTCTGGTTCTCTTCCCTCCAAGCACGTGGAAGGATTGCACTTTCTGTTTCCTTTGCAAGGCACGCTGGGGGACTTTCCTTGGCTGATGAAATGTGTTTAGAAGTGACTTGTGTCACACGTAAGCAGCCTTTAGGAGCCTGACCACAGAATCCATCGGAGCGTGTCCAGACAGAGCCTCCATCAGCTTGGTGACTAAGATGAGCAGAGCCCTGACAACCTGCACGGCACACACAGGAGACGCAAGAAGTAAACCCGGCTGTGCTTCACCACTGTGGGTTTTGTTTGTTACTGTCCTATAACTTGGCCTGTGCAGACGGATCTATTTGATACTCTAGAGGCTGTTTTTTAGCTTAAGGAGGAGAGAGTTTTGTTTCTCTTGCTGCTTTTGTTGAGGGAAGAGGAGGACAACAGTGGCACGTACTTGTTCTCCATCTAGCCCTTCCTCTACTTTGACGTCTCAGTGGAGAAAGCGGTGGAGCTGGAAGCTGAAGAAACTCTTTTTGTGGGTGATTTTTCAGGGACTCTTGCCCTAAGCTATAGGGCCTAAGTGACAAACAGGTGCCCCAAAATCAGGAGCTGGCCATGATCTCCACCTTCCCCCCAGAACCTAGCACTGCTGCAGTCTCTCAGGGACTTGGGGTTCGGGGAGGACCTAGACACAGCTCCCCTTTCACAGATATTGGTATTTCTACACAAGGGAGCAGCAAAGACAGTTGTGATGTCTGGAAATGACAGCAGGGGCAGGAAAACATTTGTAGATTTGTTACTAGACATGCCTGAGACATCACCATGGAGATTCCCTGAAAAGCCAGGGGAGACTTAGGAGGAGTGGCTAAGGTCTTGGCTTTATACTGGTGGTGCTAAGAGCCACTGTCATTTGGAATTAATATTAATGTGACCTCATAGATTTATAGAGGCATGGAAGGTGTGGGGGCATGAGTCAGAGGATTACTCAGTGGCTTTGGTCCATGGGCCTGAGGCATGTCCGCAAGCCTGTTACAATATGCCCCTATTGCCCTTTCATCAGCTTTGTGCTCTGTCAGTTTTCTAGGTAACGATTTTTATCTGGCAGTGTGGATCAGTGTGTATTTTCTTTAGCAGTTCAACTGAATGTATAAAGTATTAATTTCTTGAGAAAGAAAACCAAAATGTTTCATTAAAAATTATTATAATTTCTAGATCATTATGAGACCAATTTTCCTTTGTTTTTCTTTTTTTATGAAATACGTTTCTTTTGGGGAGTTTGGGAAGTGGTTTGCCAAAGTACATTTACTGTATTTATGAAATGACTTTAAGAAGCCAACACACTCTCCCAGAGTAGATTTTATAATAGTGAATAGGTGATGAGTGCTGTGAAGGAAGAAATAATAAAGAATTGCTACAGGAACACAGATATCAGTGTGATTCTAAATGGTGCAAAAAACCAAAAAACAAAGACTATTATTTATTATAATCAAACTTAAGTTGGGTTGGGGGGAAGGCTTCTGTTTTAACATCCTATTACAAATCCACAAATTCAGTTGTACTACCTAGGGGATGTTATTTACAGCTTACATTATTAATCTTACGTTATCTAAGCCCTGAAGGAGACTTTAGAGGATTGTCTGTTCATCTCTCTCTTCTCTATTTTATCATCTTTGTCCCAGAACACAAGCTACTCTGGTGATCAGTCCAGAAAAGACCACAATTCGCCAAAAGGTCTTGGCAGATTAGGTGGTGTTATGATGTCTTTCAGCAGCAGCACGGAATTTCCTGGTGACACCTACAGTTGTGACCCCAGCTTTGTGAATCCATTAATCCTTCTCCATCTGCTTGGATCAATAAGTAAGGCAATCCTGGGCATCACAGTTGTGTGCACCACAGAGCTATCCATCTTCCTCTTGAAATACAGTGGAACAATGTCAATATGAAAAATAGAATTTATTCTCTTTACAGTCAATGGCAAATTATTTTTTTAATATTATATTTCTCTTAAATAGTATAACTTAAAATTTATAAAGCTTTTTCAAATGAATTTACACAATTTCTCACCCCAAAATGGTGAAATCCTATGCAATATTATTATTTTCAATTTTCTGAAGAGGAAACTGAATCTTGCTCCAGGTCACCAGCCTGTATCAGAAATAGAATTCAAACTCAGGAGTTCACGCTCCTTGACCCTCCCCCACTTCCTTTTTTTTGAGGGGCATTGTTAAATAACTATAGGGTGACATTTTCTACACTATTTTAAAATTTCAACTCTGTTATTTTGCATCTGTACAAAGGATTATAGAAAAAATTTTCCACTTCGATGTAAAGTACGATGGAGTGGTACTAATGCATGAATTGCTACACTTTTCTGAATAAAAAATAGCTCTCTTTCTTAAATTGCCAAAGAAAGCCTGTGTTTCTATGAACCACCCTACAAATTTGCCCCAAAATCTAGCTGCTGAAAAGAGCCTATATACAAGCAGATATCGAGGATTTGACAATTTAGGATAAAAATATTAATCAAAAGAAAGGTAAATAGTTGCCTATATATTACTTAATCCAAGCCTTTTCTTATAAGTTCCAATGGGAATAAAAATAAAATATTTGCAGCAACAATTTACTGAATGTTTACTCGAGGGCCAAACACTCAGCCTGATATCCACCCACTGTCATTTAATGCTCACTCTCAGACACCATGTCAGTGCTGTTCTTGTCACATTTTACTGATGAGGAACTCAGGCTTACAGAGCTTATGTGTCTTGTCCAGGTTTTACAGCAGGCAAGCAGCAGAGCCGGTATTCACAGTCACACTGATGACTTTACTCTTATACCTGAGGAAATCTAATTTGATGAAAAAACTGTTTGCCATAAATTAAAAAAGAAAAAATTCACCCCACCCAGAAATGAGGTGAAGAAGCCCAGAGACCGATCTAACAGATTTAAGTTTTGCTTATTGGAACCTGGATTCGGTGGAGACTTGTTAATATTGTCCATTTTCCCAGAAAATTCACTTGCTTTGCAACAAAGCCTTAGGACTATGTGTGTTAAAATTAAAGTAAGCTAGCCCTTTTAGCCAGACACAAACTATGTAATTTAGAGGGAAAAACCAGTAAATTAAGATGAAGCAATATGAAACATTTTTCATTGAAAGAATAAAACAGTAAATTAAGATGAAGCAATGTGAAACATTTTTCATTGAAAGCTAGCCATGTAATATATTATTTTTTCTAGCTACAGGGTCTTGACCCTTGGGGGATGTTGAAAGGAATAACAGGATTGATTGAGGAAAGGGAAAAACAGCAAGTTTAAAAACCTTGTGGCAGATTAGATTGTGTTATGATGCCTGGTCATGACTTCCTCCTGCCAAAATGAGATTCATTAAAGAAAACTCTTAACTAAATTAAAACTCTGCTGGCCAGTGTCCTCCCCTCCAGATGTTAGCAACTGACAGTGGCTTGTTTGACAACACAGCTGTGAATAATCAGTAGAAACATTTCTATTAAGAGGGATGACAAGAAGCACTGGGAAATATTTTGTGTACTTTTAACCAAAAATGACAAAAACAGCTGACTGATTGCTGACTTCTTATATCAGGAACCATGATGCTCTCACTAATGTGGAGCAATTGCTCATGAGTTCAGATTGGTTGTTCCTGCACTGAGATGCAGTTGTTATTTCCTGACTTAGGAATATGATGAAAGATGGCTTAGAGGGAGGCAGCAGGGAGCAGGAGCCTCTGGCTCGGAGGGCATCGGACCTCTTGGTTATTTGTGGTCTTTTCTGGAATGATCAATGGGGTAGCTTGTCTTCAAGGTTGCAGCAACAATTCCTCCTATGGGCATTTATTTATGGAAAATTGCAGAAAACAGAATTGTCCGTGTCAAATGAAAATAAACTTCCAGTTCAGCATGTATCATACGTGTGTGTGTATGTATATATGTATGTATCTGTCCATTGGGAGAGCACTCAAAGGACCCATTTGGTTAGCAGGGTGACTAAATGACACATTTCCTTCCTAATGTGGTAGGTGGTGCTTGCACCTGGAAGAAGACAGTGTAAGTTACAAACCTGTAGTTCATCTCTCTAATGCTGAGGGGATGTTTAGAGTCACCCCCTCCATTACCTAAATCCCAGGACATACAGATGTTGATGTGAGTCAAAGGAGTGTTTATACTTGTTAATTATATTTGCAACTTTTGGTTTAGTGCTTGGCTCATAATAGGAGCGTAATAAATATTTTGAATGAATCAATAAGTGAATGCATTTAGGCCTGACTTTAAAATGGAGGAGGCCACCTTTTCCCACTTGCTTTGAGGGTGCTGTGGAAAGATAGGGTCCAGGGGTGCTTCTTGCTGGGGAGGAGTTCTCCTTAGAAGGCCGAGGGTGTCCAGGGTGTGCACATGGGGGAAGGAGGTGTGGTGTGGGCTCCTTTGCACTCTCTGCTTCAGGTGTTAGGGGAGAAGGGGCTCTCATAGTTTTCAATTTGTCCTGAAGCTGACTAAGGGCTGAAACTCCAGTTCAATATTCTCAACCTTCTACCAAACCTTAGAATCTGCTGGAACTATTGAAAAAAAAAAAAAAACCCACCACCAGGATCCCACTCCAGACTAATTAATGAGAACCTGGGGTTGGTGATACTGAAGGGAATGAGTACTTAAAAAAATATCTCTATTGTGCAGCCAGAGTTGTGGGCCATGGCTCCAGTTTGGTGGTTCTCAGCTTTGTGATGTATCAGAATCATTTGTGAATGTTATAAATATGTCAATACTATGTCCCACTCCCAGAGGTGGAATTTAGGGGGTCCAGGCTAGAGTCCCACTTCTGTATCGACACAGTACTTTGAAGAACATCAGGACTGAGACAACTCTTCGGCTCAGGGTTTTACCTTTCAGAGAACAATCTGGGATGCTTGTTAAGAACATGGGTTCCTGGGACCCCTCCTAAATCTACTGAATCCGACTGAGAGGGATATGGGAATTTGCAGTTTTAAAAGTGCTTCAGGTGATTCTCATGATTAGGGAGACATTTGCTTGGTGTTTCTCAGAGTGGGGCCCCCAGACCAGCAGCATCAGTACCACCTGGGAACTTGTTACAGGTACGATTTCTTGGGCCCCATCCCAGACCCACTGAATCAGAAATGCTGGGGGCTGTTCCCACACCATAATCTGTTATTTAACAAGCCCTGCAGGTGATTCTGATGACGCTCCAGCTTGAGAACCATGGGTTCAGTTCCCTACTTCCCCAAGTCTGGGCCCCAGACCAACAGCATTGATCTCACCTGGGAAGTGTTAAAAATGCAGCCTCTCAGGCCCTGCCCCAGACCTACAGTCAGAATTTACATTCTATGACAAAGATCCCCAGGTGATTTGTATGCACCTTCAAGTTTGAGAAGCACTGCTTAGAACTAATATCACTTTAAGTTTGAGAAACCCTGCTAGAACCAATCTCACTTTGCTTTGTATACAGAAAAACGTAAGCCCCATTAATGAGAAGTAGAATCCCAAATCAGTAATATATCTCCCTTTAAGAATAGAAGTGGCTTTAAATACAGCAAAACTATGAAGCAAATCACTTGGAACTATATATACCACTAAAATAAGTCCCAGCATTATGTTATTAATTAAGTTGAAGTGAAGGATTCAAGTAAAATTAAATATAAAGTTCTTCTAACTCCTATCTTGTATTACCTTTTCTTTCCATAGTGTTTCCTAATTCAATATAGAGTCTGTCAAATTATTTTACTCTAGGGACGGCCTCTACTCCTTTGAAACATAAATTTGGGTGGGGGGTGTGGTATGTGTGTATACACATGCACATATATACACATATATTCGATCTGTCAGGGTTTTCCAGAGAAAGAGAACCAATAGGATATATGCATATATCATATATATACACGGATTTTAATAGCTCTATTGGCAGCCCCCTTATTCTCTGGGGAAGAGTTTCTTGCCCTTCTGTAAAGAGGTTTCTAGTTCCTTGCAGTATGCCACCGGAGGCAGCCATTTTTGCTTATGGCAGATTTTTCATGCTTCATCTCATATTTATTTCTCCTTGGGGGACTCTTGCTATGATAGCAAGGTGTTTTATGTGGTATTTGGGGGGGTTCTGTTTGGTTATGGTATAATAATTATCTGGCATATGATATAATAATTATTTTTAATGACTTTGTTGAGTAAGTAGATGTTCTTGTACCTTACTTAGCCAATCCTCTTGGACACCTACATTGTTTCTACTTTTTTCTCTTTAAATGTGGAAAGATTTTTTTTTTCTTTCATTCAAACCTATCTTTTCTTTTTCTCATTTCCTTTTGTGAGAGAAGATATCTTATAGACAGAGTGAAAACAGCTCGGTTAGTATGACAATACTAAAAATTTTGCCATGAGAAGTAGTCAGTAGTAGCAAGAGAAAGGTTTGCTTTTCTAGTAGATGTTCTCCTCTGAGGAATCTTAAAGACCAGTACTTCTCCCATGAAGCATGGTAAAGACCTGCTGCTACTCTGAGGTTGGACATACTCATAACTTTACGGACAGTGCAAAAAGGAGCATGTACTCTGGAGCAAAAGGAGAGGAAGTTAAAAAAAAAAAGAAAGACAAAGAAACAGGAAGAACATAGAAAAAAGAAATTCTTGGAAATCTGTCCATGAAAAGACTCTAGATAGATAGTAAGAGTTTTATGGTTTTAAGCAACAGAAACCAACTACAGACAACTTAAGCATTAAAAAGATATGAACAGGTCATAGGATTTAAAAATAAATTAATGCACTAGACTTGGAGAGGGCAGATACAGAGAAGCTCCACAGATCCAGGAAAGAGGAACGAGTCTCCAGCATTTTCACTCAGAATAAATTAGTTTCAGTCCCTGGTTCAGCTGCACTTGGCGGGGGGAGATCGGTGTTCATGGACAGCCACATGGAGTCTGTACAATGGCAGAGGGGTAATTGCTCAAAGGAAACTCAAGGTGTGGCTACCAGAAGTAAGGGAAATGGATGCTGGCCAGGCAAAATCAGCAGTTGCCCTCTACAGTGTCTAGATGGGAAATGCGGAAATATGTTCGCCATCTTCTGGGGTCCATTTACCTTTGTGACAGGCCAATAGCAGGATTGCCTTATTTCTTGTTAAGACCATACTCTCTCTAAAACAGGCAAAGCTATGGGATTACATGAGTAATGCAGTCATGAAGATCTTTCATGTTTGTTTTGTCTTGTTCTAGGTTATTTTCTGGGGAAAAATTCCCAGGAGTGAAATTACCAGGTCAAAGGGGATGATGATATTTATGGCTGCACAGCTTCCATTCTAAACTGAAAACAAATGACAGCAAAGATTTTCAGGAAAGGGGAAAAAAAAATCAAATCATTGAGCCGTAATTTTGTCAAACATGTTCTGTAAAGGATACAAGAAGAGATAAGGAATAATAATTAAGGTTAAGACATGAAGCAACAATATTATTAAATAATATTTTGGGAGTAGCAATCAAGGGAAGGATTCCAGTCTTGATGGTGTTAGCCACTTTAGATTTTGAGCACCAGAGACATTCCCAGTTTATCTCGGTTAATGCAAGTTTCTTTCTTTTTAAAACAAATTTTATTTTGAAGCAAGTTGCAGTTACAGAAAAAAAACTCATTTTCCTTAACCATTTGAGAGTAAATCGCCAACCTAATGCTCATCACTGCTGAATACTTTCTTGTTTATTTCCTGTAAACAAGGACCTTCTCCTACCAAAGGCGAGAAACTGACATTGATACATTTCTGACTTCTCATCCTCAGACCCATTTAAGTTTTGTCAATTGTCCTTTAGAGTAAAAAGACCCAGTTTGGAATCAAGTATTGCATTTAATTCATCTCTCTTGTTTCCTTCCACCTGGAACACTTCCACAGTTTTTCCTTGACTTTCATGCCCTTGCTACTTTTGAAGAACACAGTTATTTTATTCTTGCAGAAGTGAAGCTGAGTTTTTCTCATTGCATCCTACCAGCCAGCACACAATTTTCACTTGTCCCATTTACCGTGTTCACTTGATCGCTTGCTGTAAGGTGGTGTCTGCCAGGCTCCTTCACTGTCAAGTTACTTTTCTATCATTTGTAGTTAATCAGTGTTTAGTTAATAAGCATTTTGTGAGGAGGTATTGAAACTATGTAAATATCCTGTTCCTCATCACATTTTGAATTTATGTCAATAGGGATTCATGGTTCCTATTTCATTCAATGGGTTATAATTTGTTACTATCGTTATTTATTTTGATATTCAAATTGTCTCAGAGTTGGCCACTGAGGGCCTCTTCAAGCTGGCTCCCGTGTCCTTTTGACATGGCCTCATCATTCCTCAAGCATTTCCTTGATTTATGGATCAACAAGATATTCCAGGTTACCCTGTATTTCTCCTACTGCAGCCTTGGAGTCAGCCACTTCTGCCAAAGACCCTGATTTATTTTGGGGGTGAATGGTATTTAAAAACAAGATCTGGGTGCTAGATGTGCTCATTGCTATTGGGCTGTGCTCATTTCTCCTAGGCCAGAGCTAGGGATACACACACACACACACCCAGCATATTCATTTCTTTCTTTTTTTTTTATTTAAAATCTTTGTCTAGTAATATACATACTTCTTTCTGTATCTAAACATATCTATCTATCTACGTATCGTCTACCTATTTATCTTCTATCTGTTAAAAACCATACGGTCACACTGATATTCACAACATCATAGGGTTCAAGCTGGTCTCATTATCCTTAATATGTTTATGTGTTTGATCAATTTCCTCATGTGTAACCAACCTCCTATCACCTCTGCTCCCTCCTCCCTACCATGGACATATCCTCCTCTCATCGGTCCTCTGACCTCCCACGCTGCCTCCATCTCCCTGGGTGGACACCCTCCCCCTCTGTCTAGGCTCCAAACCCCCTCTGCCAGCTGCCATTCCCACCCCCACACATGGTGCCCTTTTCATTCTTCTCCGACTCTGACACTACTTGTTGGGAAGTCCCAATGGATGGACGGAAGGAGGTTCCATTTAAGGAAGAAAACACCAGATGTAGCTTTAGAAATTTCTGTTCCCTGGGCCTTTGTCTTAAGAGAAGATCATTATAAAGTGTGGGTGAAGTACAGGGGTCACCTGGAATAGTTGAGGGCATGCTAGACTACCATGTAGCCAAACAGACCACAGAAGAGCTAGAACTCATAAGTATTACATAATTTTAATGTGGATGGCCTCCCAAAGATCATTTTGTCCTTGAGGAAACTAAGGCCTAAGCATGTTGCTCATGCAAAACTTCTCCCTTGGTTTTGTCCATAAAGGCACAGACTTCAGAAAAATGTTCTGCTATTTGCTGCCATACCTTATCTTAAATCCCTAAACTTGTTTCAGTTGGCAAGTTGAACCCCTCTCCTCCTTGAGCCTTGATGGGAAATTGTCAGTGAGACTCCCTCTGACAACCCCCGTGTGCCTGGAGTAGACAAATTCAGAGGTGGCTGTTCAGTTGAGCACGGCAAAGCCTTGGGAGGAAGCCCTGGACAAACCTCCCCACAGCAGACCCCAGATGGCTACTTTTCTGTGACTCTCAAGCCCAGGGAGGCACACACAGAGTTAGCAGCTTCTTTTCTGACATCCAAGGCTGACACTTTTGCTTCAATGTATTTGGTCATTACTACTTCAGACTGAGGGTGATCCCAGGAATGAGTTTTGATGGAATCTGCGAAACCATGTGAGAAGTAAAAGAAGAATTAAATCAAATATTTAGAGGGAAAAATATTATTGATGAAAAGGGCACAGAAACATTTCAAGGGTAGTCTGAAATTTAGAATACGGCTGTTGATGGGACTTAAGGACAGGTGAGGAACGGGGCATAAGGTAAAATATTGCAGGTGAAAAGAGGAAGCAAAAAAAAAATCAAAAAAATTTTTTTAAAAAGAGTAAGCTAATTTTTTGGATACATAAACCTGTCAAAAATCCATTAAATGCCTGTTGCAGTTCAGGAACAAAGAGTAGGGAGTCACCGTGAGTGTGTGGCTCCTAATAGAAGTAAGGACAGAGAATCAGGCATAGGACAGGCCTGGGCTAAGGCATCTGTACACTCCAGTGCGACTCCAGTCATCTCAGAGGGAACAGGAAGGAAAAATAGGTGAACAGGGTGTTTTCCAGAAAACAAGTGGAAGAAAGAATTTAAATGAAAGGACTGAAGCTTGTTTACAATCTACACGAAAGACAATTAGAGCGTGTGGCTACCGGATAGCCAGAAACTAGGTTTTACCTGTTCTTTAGTTTTACAAATATTGTTTATAAGTTATTAATATTTTTATTTAAAAAGTACATATACATTGTAAAAATTTTATTTTTTAAAATTTATTTTATTTATTGAATCAAAATCGATTATACATTTTTGGGGTTGAACATTTGAGATATGTTGATTAAATCAATATTACTAGCACATATATTGTTACAAATCGTAATTATTCTTTATGCCCCTTGTCCAACCTCTCTCCATTCCCTTCCCCTCCCCCCTCTAATTGCCCTAGATTTCTTCTCTCCTTCTGAGAGAATAATGGTTACTCTGTTAACTTGTTACCTAGATGATCAGTACAATGCTGAGAGATGTGATCAGGTCCCCCAATATTATCATAGAGCAGATGCTTCTTCTGTCACTCTGAAATGGGCTTTGTGGAAAGAGACATCCTCTTTTTCTCTTTGTCTCTGCTGGTGACTCTTCTTATGTAAATACACTCCAGTGTTTGGTGGACCATCTGCGTCGTGGCTGTGCCATCTAGCTGCTTTTGCAGCAGCCATGGTTATTGTGGTGGCTGTGGTGGGCCACCCACGTGGGGGTACTGTTTTTGGCATGCTCCTTGGCACTGGTGGTATGCCTGGTTTTGGGGTGTGTTTGGTCCATGCCTCTGGTCCCTGGGCAGGCCCCAAGATGCTGGCACCCATGTGCCTGATTGTGGGAGAGGGGTCCAGTTCCCTTCTCCATGTCCCAGGTCCCTGGGCAGGCCCCAAGGTACCAGCACAGTGTGCCTGGTTGTGGGAGGAGGGTCTGGTACCTTTTTCCATGCCTCGGGTACCCAGCTGGGCCCCAACGTGCTGGCGTTTTGTGCCTGGTATGAGAGGAGGGTCCAGTCCCCTTCTGCATGCCTCTGGGCCGGGTGGGCCCCGAGGTGCTGGCACGGTGTCCCTGGTTGTGTGAGAGAGGTCCAGTCCCCTTCTCCTTGCCTTGGTTCCCCAGGTGGGCCCTGAAGCGATGGCTCAGTGTGTCTGGTTGTGGGAGAGAGGTCCGTTCCCTTCTCCTTGCCTTGGGTCCCCAGGCAGGCCCCAAGGTGTAAAAATTTTAATTACAGCTCTTTATTTTGATCCCTTAATTGCAGTTCCCAAATCCTCAAACTTTGAAAACTGAAGTTTAAAAAAAAATTTTTTTTTTAAGTTTTCTTAGAAAAGAAAATATTAAAGTGTGGCTGAAGTACATGGGTTATTTGGAAGTGTTGAAGGGACATGCTAGACTAATAATGCAGTCAAAGGGATGACCAAAGAGCCAGAACTCTGAAGAATTAGAGAATTTCAGATGTGGGTGGGTACTCTACAAAGAACTCACAAAACCTGGCCTGAACTGACATGAGGCTGTTTTTTTTTTTTTTTTTTTTTTTTTT
>NW_007731364.1:66423-67016 GCF_000696425.1 Galeopterus variegatus | reverse complement strand
AATTTGAGATATGGGTGGGTACTCTACAAAGTACTCACAAAACCTGGCCTGAACTGACATGAGGCTGTTTTTGTTTCTATTTTTTCCATTTAGTGTGATTATTTTTCCTGCTGCAGAATTATTAATATGTTTGATTGTGGGCAGCTTTTTGACTCTTCTTTGAAATATACTCTATTTCCTGTTCCTACAGAAACAGCCCTTTGGAGGGAAGTTTTCTCTTCCCTCGTGTTTGGCTTAAAGCAGATGTTTCCATTATCCCAGAATTGTGCCCCAAGATGGGATTGGAATTGANTGCTAGCACAGGGTAGATCAAGATATGAAAATGATAAAATATATAGCACACATATGAATGAATCTACACACAACACATTGAATGAGATAATGCAAATAATACATGTAGCACATTTCCTGGCATTCTATTAAGACTCCATAACTGTGCATCATCATTATTATTATAGGTATTATTGCTTTAATGCCCAGATTCTCCAGGCAGCCTTTGCCATTTTCCCATGTTCATGTACTTCACTAGTGACTCTGGGCTCATTCAGTGCTTTCTGGTGCTTATTGCTTGGGCCAAAGCAAATGGAGCTCCC
>NW_007731364.1:47653-66270 GCF_000696425.1 Galeopterus variegatus | reverse complement strand
TCTGGGCTCATTCAGTGCTTTCTGGTGCTTATTGCTTGGGCCAAAGCAAATGGAGCTCCCCCATGCTCCTGGAACTCCATGACGCAGGCTGATTTCCAACATCTCTAGGTCTCACCCTGTATTGCATTGTTACCCAGGTAAGTGGCACCATCCCTCCTGAAGGGCTGTTGGTTTTATACAGTGAGAATTTAGAGGTAGAAAAGCCTCCCAGATTTCTCCCGGAAGAGTGCCACGTTCCCTTTCCAAAGAGCATCACATTATTATCTCCTTTTTTTTTGTCTCTTCCAAGAAAGCCCACCTTTCCCATCCCACAAGAGAAAAACAATCCTAACTGTGAGATCACCCCCACACGTTCCAAATTTGGCTGCCTTCTTACTCTCCCAACAGCAAACTCAAAAAATTACACCTTTGTTCTCCCGGGATAATTTATATAACCCATGTATTATTTAGCTTTTTAACCCATATAGAGTCTTTATACATTTTATTTTTCAGTATTATATTATCAAGCAATATTTCTTGCAGATGAATTGGAAAATATATGTGAGTTGCCATAAATGAAAAAAAAAAGAAAATTATTTATAATCTCAAACCCCAGGCATATTAATTGTTAGCATGTTAATGCATGGACTTCCATATTCCTGTTCTTGGGATGAGATTATTGTGTACATATCATTTTTTAAATTAATTTAAAATTTTTAATTTAAAAGATTTTTAAAATTTTGTATGTTAATAAATAAAATTTTATAGAATTCCAACATTGAGGTCTAATTACAGAAGAGAGGAGGTATGTTACTAGCAAATAGTCTTACAGTTGATTCATCAGCATCCACATAGAATCTAAAATTAGACAATGTCACTACAGCAGAGAGGCCATGTTGAATGAATTAATGAAGAGCTCACACCACAATCTGTGATTATTTTCTAGCTCATTTATTTGCTATCTGCCTTGGGTTGAATGTCCCCCCAAAACTTAGTCCCCACTGTGACAGTGTAAAGAGGGTGGGAAATCCTATTATGATAATTGAAAGGTGAGGCCTTGAAGAGGCGATTAGTTTGTAGGATCATGCCATAGTGAGTAGATTAAAAATGGTGGTCAAGGGCGTGGTTCTGAGGGCTTTAAAAGAGGAGAGGAGGAGAGTCTTTCTTTTTCTCTACTCTGCCATTTTTGTAATGTGATGCCCTGCTGTCACTGAAGTCACCATCAAAGAAAGCTTTTACCAGATGTGTTCCCAGGACTTTGGACTTCCAGCCTCTGAAGCTGTAAGCAATAAATTTCATTTTCTTACGAAGTACCCAGTTCCAGATATTTTGTTATAAGCAACAGAAACAGACTAATACAGCAAATTGGTACAAGAGAAGTGGAGTGTTGCTTATGACAAATACTCAAAAATGTGGAAGCAGCTTTGGAACTTGGTGTTGAGAAGAGGCTGGAGGAATTTGGAGGAACAGGCTAGAAAAAGCCTACATGCTAGTGAAAGTTTAGAAGACAAGAAAACGAAGGAAAGTTTGGAATGTTTTAGAGATTGGTTAAAGGGTAGTGACAAGAGTACTGATAGAAATACGGACTGTAAAGGTCATTCGGAGAAGGTCTCAGATAGAAATGAGAAGGAGCTTTTTTGAAACTGGGGTAAAGATAAACCTTGCTGTGAACTGGCGAGGAACTTGGCTGCATTGTGTCTGTGCCCTAGGACTTTGTGGAAGTTGGAACTTAAGAGTTGTGAACTAGAGTATTTGATGGAAGAGTTATCTAAGCAGCAAAGCATTTAGGAAGCTGCATGGCTACTTGCAACAGCTTATGCTGAGTTATGGCAGCAAAGGCATGACATAAAGCCAGAATTTAAAACAGAAGCAGAGCATAAAGATTTGGAAAATTTGCAGCCTGGCCATGTGGTAGAGAAGCAGAGAGCATTTTCAGAAGAAAAATGCTATGACACTAAGAAGATTAGTACAAAAGAAAGGGATTATCAAAAGGAAAAAAAGGCCCTGAAGGCATTGCAGAAGCCTCTGGGGCCAACCCTTCCATTTCAGGCCCAAAAGGAGACAGAATGGTCTTATGGAGCAGTCCTGAGGCACCCCCCCACAGACTCACTGCTCAGGGCCACTTCAGGAAGCTGCTTCCAGCACCAGCACCCCAGCTGCTTTGGCTGCTCCTGCTGTGGCTAAATTGGCTCAGGTGTGGCTAGACCCACAACTTTGGAAGATATAAGCTGGAAAAGCCTTGGCAGCATCCACATGGTGTTAAGTCTTCAGGCTGGCAGAATGCCAGAGCTGTGGAGGCTTGGGAGCTTCCACCCTAATATCAGAGGATGCATGGGAAAACTTGAGGACCCAGGAGGAGATCTGTTGCAGGCTATCTGCATAGCCTTCACTAGAGCAATGCTGAGTGGAAACATGGGGTTGGAGTTGCAGCAGAAAAACCCCAACAGCACCATGCCCAGTGGAACCATGAGGGTGGGACTGCCATGGAGACCCCAGACCTGTGGAGTGACCAGCGTGTAACACCAGCCTGTGAGAGCTGAAGCATCACCTGAGACCAGGAAAGCCATAGGAGCAGAGCTGCTCAAGAACTTGGGGACCCAACCCCAACACCAGCACACAGAGGACATGGAACATGGAGTCAAGGTACCTGATTCACTAGCTTTGAGAATGAATACTGGCCCAGCTAGATTTCAGACTTGTTTGAGACCTGTTACCCCTTTTTCTTGGCCTATTTCTCTCTTTGGCAATGGCAATATGTACCCTGTGTTTGTCCCACCATTGCATCTTGGCAATAGATAACTTGTTTCGATTTCACAGATGAGAGTTTGAATTTTGGAGTTTTGAGTTGAACCAAGATTTGGGGGATGAAATGAATGTATTTGTATGTGAAAAGGACATGAGTTTGTGGGGGCTGGGGTGGAATGCCTTGAGTTGAATGTCTCCCCCAAAACTTACTCCCCTGTGCGACAATGTAAAGAGGGTTGAAAATCCTATTATGGTAATTGAAAGGTGGGATCTTGAAGAGGTGACTGGATTTTAGGACCATGCTGCATTGAATGGATTAAAAATGGTGGTTGGGGGCATGGTTCTGAGGGCTTCAAAAGAGAGAGGGGAGTCTTCCTCTCTGCTCCCTGACTTTGTAATTTGATACTTTGCTGTCACTGAAGTCACTACTGAAGAAAGCTTTCACCAGATGTGTTCCTTGGACTTTGGACTTCCAGCCTCTGAAACTATAAGCAATAAATTTCATTTTCTTACGAAGTACCTAGTTCCAGGTATTTTGTGATAAGCAACAGAAATGTACTAATAATACACTAATAGGCCATCTTTTTGGGGTTATTTTGGTGGTTGGCTGGTACAGGGATTTAAATCCCTGGCCTTGGTTTTATAACACTGTATTCTGACCAACTGAGCTAACCAGTCAGCTCTTATTTGCTAGCTTGTTAATTGTCTATCATTCCTTACTATAATGTAATCACAACACCCGACACATAATAGGTCCTCGAAAATATTTTTCAATAAGTGAATAAGTGAATTACTAAATTCATATCTTAACTTGATGTCACTATAACCAAGTGGATTGTGGCAGAGACGTTCACCAAATCTTCATGTTCTCTATGTTTCCCAGCATCCCTTGCAGAGAGTTTGTGGCCATGTGTCAAGTTCTGGCCAATGGGCTGTGAGTGGCAGTAACCTGTGTTATTTCTGGGCTGGGGCAATTAAGAGCTACTATGTTTCCAGCATCTCCTCTTTTCCCTGACTCAGGACCTTGGAGACCAGGTGTTTCAGCTGATGTAGGTACACAGTGGAAGAGACATCTAGACCACATCAGACTATGTAAGTGAGGAAGAAAGCTTTTTTGAGTTAAGTCACTGATATTTTAGAGTTTGCCTTTTTGGAACACACTGAAACATAACCAAGACTATTCTGACAAGTACAGGTATAAAACTAGAATTAGAAATTTGCTCTTTGGCCATAGAATTGATCAAATTTAATTGACACGAACAGGATAAGCCTATGATTTTAACCTCATGGTTTTATTTGTTTGCTTGTTTTAAAAACCTTGAAGTGCTTGGATGAAAGCAAAAGAAATAAAACCTGAAAATATTCTGAATATAAATTAGATTTTTTCATATTTGTCATGGGTTTGAAATGAAATATTTTAATTTAGTATGCTATCTAGATTGTTTCTATTATAAATCCTAATTTCACTGAACCCATAGGTTGTTTATAATTTTTTTTTTTTTTTGATCCCACTTAAAGTTTATTTCACATGATTCTTCTCAGCATGCATTGTACTTTCTTGGGAAAAAAATTTCTTTACTTCCCTGGTTTACATTATAAGTTAATTTACAAATATAGAACTGTGTTAGAAACAATATTTATAAAAGTCCATACAATTTTTCATATACAAAAATATCCATAGAAATTGGCTTTTGTATACACAGTATGAAGATAGGTAGTCTCTTTGGTTGTCTTTCTGCATATTAAAAAAGTAATAGTTATGTAATTTGTACCTCAGTAAGCTGTTTAAAAAATAATTTTCTGTATGTATATTTCAAAATAAAACATTTTTTTAAAGGTAATGCTGTGAGAGTCTCAAAAGAGAATACACAGGGAATTTTTTTTTTTAAACAACGCTTGTGTTCCTGATCCTAAAAAAATTAAAACCTCAAATGAGCAACACTCACATCAGACATGGTACAAAGGCAACTCAGGACATTGTCATCTTAATGGAATGCCGTTCCCATAAACTCAACACCTATCTGCATTTTTAATTAACACCTTGAATTAATTCTGTCATTCGACAAATAGTGTTCTACAATATTTATCTTAGAAAAAAATAGTGGCTGAGTGTTTTCCACATACTAGGCACTCTGCTGGGCACAGGGAGGGTGACCATAAAAGTTATTCAAATGAAGATTCCTCTGGGAAGTGAAAGGGGGCACTAGAATAAATAGTTTTATATAAATATATTTTTAAATGACCACAAATGGTTTTATTAAAAACTATAAAAAATCCACTTAAAGACTTTCTTTTTGGCAGCTGGCCAGTACTGGGATCCAAACCCTTGATCTTGGTGTTATCAGCAAAACTATTTTTAATAAAATTCTAATACTTTGTTAGAAAATGAATTATCCAGGACATAAGCTAAAAGGGATAGGATACCCGGCTAAACACCATAAACTAGGACAATGTCCCCCAGACCTTGGACTATGGCAGGAGTAAGGCAGGTGGTGTCCACCTTTGCTGCTCAGGGAAGATCTCAAATGACAAATGACTTATTTCAACCAGGATCTTTGGTCAAATGAGATCCAGCTCTATTCCTACCACCTATATACTTATGTCTGCCTGTGGAAGCTGACTTCTATTTTTCAGGAACTAGAACACAGAAGTCGCAAGCAACAGCTCTGGAGCCAGACTGCCTGGATCAGATCCTGGCTCTACAATTTACAATCTGTGTAACCTTGGGCAAGTTACTTAACATCTTGGAGTTTCACTTCTCTCATACGGAAAACTCGGGGTGGTATGAGTTAACACTTGTCAATTGTCTAGAATGGTGCCTGGCAAACAAGGCAGCTTGTGGTTTTATTGCTATTAGTATCTACCACATAGAGTATGAACAGAGGTGACTTGTGAGCTGGATATAGCTCAAAGATTTGTGATGTTTTCTAGTACAGTATGATTAAAAATTTTAAAGGCAAAGGACACAAAGTTGGAGTTTTTCTATAAAAATCCAGATAGCTGGCTTTTCTAGAAAAATCAGAATGCTGCCATGCAGGAGATAACCAGCTGCTCACAGCAGCCTTCAGCTGGTCAGTCCTGACCACTCCCTACTGCTTCAGTTGCCAACTGTTGTTAGTTTTCCCACTCAATATCTTCACTGTCTTATGTTTTTTAGCTGCCTGTACACATTTGAGCTAGGGACCCAGTATACAGTTATAACAAAACAGACAGGGTCCCTGCCCTCACAGAGCTCACAGGCTACCTATCCCAGAACAGAGTGAGATGGATTTCTCTCCAGAGAGGCCTGTATCCTGAGAAACCTGTAAAAGCTTTCTGGGTTGCAGAGTTACCTACTACACCCTTGTTATTCCAAGTATGGTCAACAGACTACAAGATCGCCAGGACCTCAACAAAAATGCAGAACCTCAGGTCCTACCTTGGACTCAGTGACTTGGAATCTGCATTCTAACCAGATCTCAGGTGTGCAGAGGAAAGTCTGAGAAGCACTGTCTACACCTCAGAGCCCTCCCGGGGGTAGATGAGGCTGTTGACCATGCTGAAGTTGTAGAAAGGGCTACTGAAGGGGCTGCCTTGGCCCCCACTGGTGGTGGCAGGGAAAGGGCTGTAATAGGAAGATCTCTGGCTGCTGCTATTGCCGCTGCTGTTACTCAGCTGCAAGGTGTCTGGTGAGGCCTCTGAGATGGAGCTGGGGGGGAATGTGCTGGAGGGCAGCTGGGTCCCCTGGATCCCTAGGTGGCGGCTGCCAGGGAGAGCTCGCTGGGTGCTCCCGCTGCTGCTGACACTTAAGGTGCTGAGGCTGCTGAAGAAAGTGTTGAGGCAAGGGGTGGAGGTGAGCACGGATCCTCCAGGAGATGAGGCAGTACTCTTGGTGCCCTCAGGAGGCTCTGGGGACTGGGCAGGCCTCAGCAAGGAGGAGGGGCTGTCTCCTTCTGGCTTCCCACCCACTCCAGACCCTAATCCTGAGGACAGCCCTTCCTCCGATTTGATGTCCCTGCAGCCACTGTGGAGCTGCTGCTGGCCTCAGAGCGGCGCTTTCTCTTCCGACGGAAGTTCCCATTGTCAAACATTTTCTCACAATTTGGATCCAGAGTCCAGTAATTACCTTTCCCTGAAGACAGGAGAAAGAAGAGTTAGGGAAGGACCTACTTTATGCTGGTATACTCAGCTTCAGTTCTAGGAGGAGGAGAGGAGACTCATTATATCCTGACAATGGTGCTCAATCCAACTCTACTGTTTACACTTATCCTCTCTTAGAGGAGACTCTACTCTTCGCTTCGAGAAGAAATCTGGAACAAAGATGTTCCACTGGCCACTTCCACCCTCTCCTGGCAGTGTCTGCTTACTCAAATCTTAATTCTATTTCCGAGGCTCTTATAATTAAATGGCCCAACACCTTCCCTTACTCTGGATCAAAATTCTATGGCCTTGCAGAATCATGGAATTCTGGTGTTACTTGAACGTCAGTCTCCATTTCTGTATTTATAAAACAGGGATAAGAATAGTACCTATCTAGAGTTCAGATCCCCATACAGCCAGCCGCCGTAAAAAAGAAAAAAAAGAAAAGAGTAGGACCCATCTAGTAGGTTGACTATGAGGATTAAATGATTTTTCAGCACAGGAGCTGGCAGAGTAAGCCGTGAAAAAACAGTACTTATTAAAGTTATTATCCATTGAAAGTGTACAACTCCCCATTCCTGAAAGAAATTCCCCACTGGGAAAAGGCAACCTCAAAACGACAAAAATTATTACTGAGCAATCACTTGTTTTCACGACACATTGGATGGACTTTATTCGTAGTACAAGGGAGCTCCTCTACATGCCCTGCTCATCGTGGGGGGGGCCCAGCCCGCGGCCCCGCCTCGGCCCTCGCTCCACGCTCGGTGCTCCGGGCCGGGGTCGGGCAGGTGCTCCAGGTTGTTTATAATTTCTAAACAGGAATAATTCCCTTAGAGCTGTAATAAAGAAAAAAATCTGTGTTCTTGGGGTGTCATATTTTTAGGCTGACAGCTGCAGTGATGGCAAGTAGGAGGAGCAGAGAGAGTGACTGGTCTGCTGGGGTCAATCATTTACCTATTTCAACCAAACTTTCGCAGTTCGTGGCTATAGTCACTCAGTAATTTATTCATGCGCCCTAGCCCAAAAAATATGCATAACATTTCAGGTTATTAAGTAGTTAGGTCCAAATAACTTAGTGAGAGAGTTTGTACAGTGCCTGACAGATGTCACCTTGTTTCTCACAAATATTTAAGACCTTCTTCAGGGCCCATTTGATTCACTGCAATGACCCAGGGCATGTTAGCACACAGACCTTTTTGATTTAGTATTTGTGAGATATGAGGAGCTCTATCTTTTGAGTAGTTCATAGACTGCTAGCCTTTATGAGCCTCTGTTTTGTTATAGAGAAATCTGAATACCTACTCATATCAAAAGGTAATAGCTTGAGCTTCACATGAAATTTGGAGTATCATAGTTACTGTTCTGTGTATTTCATGATTGAGGGAAAGAAGAAGTCACCAGAGTAAGTTATAACAGGCAAGGTTCACTTGACAAAAGAGTGGAGTAGGCAGGTCAGTCGCTGATAATTTCCATCCTCTATTTTTTGGCTTCTAGGAGTCCATTCTCCTGTGGGTTTCCTGTAACCTCTCTGGATAATCCTTCACAGTTTATTTGATCAGCAGATCATTGCTATGTAGCTTTCTAAAAAATTAATTATTATTATTATTTTTACATTCTAAGATGTTGTGGAGCAGTAAGAGGGAGAAAGGGGAGGGGGTAGGGGGACTGACTGGGGGTCGTGGGGCACGGCTGACCCACAGCTGGCTCCTTTGCTGGCCTGGTTGTGGAGGTTGGGGGCATGTGGCTGAGGCCCTCAGCACCCCACATCTCAGTTCAGGAGCCTGGAGGGCTTCTGCAGAGACTTGGTTGTCACTGGACTGGATGTGGGTATTGGTGGGGTGTGGCTCTTCTAGGTTTTATAGGTTTCCTTGGTGGTGTTAGACCTTTACTGGTTAATATCGGAACTTTGTCTCTGATCTGTGGATATTTTGTTTTTTCTTTCAGTTCTGTGTTGAATTATTCACTGTTCCCACAACTTAAACTCTGTACTGGAACTAATTTGCGATCTTTTGGTTACGTCTAAAATGGGGGAACTTCCTATGGGAACTAGCATTTGAGCCTTGTGGCTGAGCTAAATAGCTGCTTCACTGCTGATTCTCTGGGGAAGGCTTTTTGTGCAACTCAGGTTTTAGTTGTTGACCTTGTATGTACTTCTGGGTCTTGTGAGATCTGGTACACCTGCGTTGTGTGGAAACTGGTCTGGGCTTGAGTCTTTTCAACAAACTGCACCCCTGCAGATGTGTATTCCTGACCAGTCTCCACTGAGTGGGCCTGTGGTGATTGGAGGGCAGATCAGCTGTCCATGCTGTGTCCCAGTGTTCCCCTGGTGGGGCATCTCCCCCACCTCCAGCTCTCCAAACACTTCCCTTAGGACGGGCCATGTTCCTGTCCCTTGCAGTGACTTTCTGGCCTCTGAGTGGCTCCTTTTTTCTGTTGTCTGTGGCCCCTCAGTCCTATGTGGGTCCACAGGAATCCTGTCAGTAGTCATGCTGGACTGGGGGCCACCAAGTCCCTCTTCTTCGCTGCAGCCTCCAAGCAATTTCATATGAAGGGCACAGCAGCAGCTGTTGCCAGCTCCTGCTCCATGTGCTCAGCAGCCTCAGCCTGGAAGCAGCCAGGGTTCAAAACGGTCAGAGCAGTCCTTTCTTTCTCTCATCGTGTCATCTCCCGCCTTCATGCACTCCATGGGTCTCTCCTCCTTTTCCCCTGACCTCTAGTGGTCCCAGCTTTGCTGTCTTTTGTTTTTAATAGTTGTAAGTTGGTCAATTGTGGGAGAGAGTGATGCTGGGAGCCATCTATTTCACCATCTTGGTTCTCCTCTGTTGCTATGGAGCTTTTAATTGTTGACATCCCCCAAATCTTGGGCCTCAATTTCCACTGTAGTCTGTGAGCAGATGACTCCCAAAACTTAACATTTTTTTCTTCTTACTTGTGTTTCCCTTTTAAAATTTCCCCAGTCCTTCAGTAAAAGAAAGTCAGTCTTGATAGCCAGGTGTAGAGATCTTGGAGAGACAGAAAGGCTGAGCAGTCAAGTGCTCTCTTGGGTTCCTTTCCCTCAGGTCCCATAAAGAGAAGCTGGATCCTATGAAAGGAATACAGGTGTGGGGGGCCAGGAGGTGACCAGCAGCACAGTGAGGGGGGGCCCAAGGTGAAGCAAGACCTGATGGAGGAGACACGTGAAATCCACAGATAGCATTTGGGGGAGATGGAGTAGAGAAACTTGGGAGGCAAAGCTTCCATGCCCCCCGGTGTGCTGGAGCAGGGGTTCTCCATCCTGGATGCTTAGGAGAATCACCTGGGAGATTATTTAAATGCCACTGCACCCCCATGAAATAATCAAAACAGATTTGGCCTAAATTACTGCTGGTTCTGAGATGAAGAGATTAAGACCAGTAGAAAAATCAGAGGACAGTTTCGTCACAAGGATTGGTCTACACAGAAGACAGTGGTGCCCAACTGTCCCAATTTGCCAGGGACTAAGGGGATACCTCGGACATGAGATTTTTCACTGGTTAAATGTGGGATAGTCTTGGGCAAACCAGGACAAATTGGTTACCTTAGCAGGGGCTGACCATGTCCACAATGGTAGCTAGCACAGCAAGACTGCTGTTTTGATTTACGATAGGAAGCAGGGCTGGCTTCACAGGTGTGGGACTAGTGCAGAGCAGTCAGGCTTCACAGGTGTGGGACTAGTGCAGTGCAGTCCAAAGGCCCTGTATTCAGAAGGGGTTGTGCTTGGTTTAATGCTCTGCTGTTCATCACTTGAAATTCTTAATAATTTTGAAAAAGGGCCCCTCACTTTCACTTTGTTCTAGGTCCTGCAAATTACATAGCTGGTCCACAAATTGTGTAGGAAGGGAGCTGGGTTTCTGCTTTTATTCCTATGTGGCCTAACAAGAGACAAGTTCTTTCCCCATCTCTCTCCGCCCGCCCTCCCATTTATTCTTAATAATTTTGAAAAAGGGCCCCTCATTTTCACTTTGTTCTAGGTCCTGCAAATTACATAGCTGGTCCACAAATTGTGTAGGAAGGGCGCTGGGTTTCTGCTTTTATTCCTACGTGGCCTGACAAGAGACAAGTTCTTTCCCCATCTCTCTCCGCCCCCCCTCCCATTGCTTCCCTCCCTCTCTCCCCATCTCCTCTCTCGCCCTCTCTGCTAAGGAAAACCTATGCAAGGCATTGCTTTATCCATTAAATTTTTAAAAGACTACGCTGTCTTATCATAAATGTTAGTGTTTAAAATAAACTTGTTTCAAATGCAGCCTGGATATTTCTCCCAGCAAGAAAAAGTGAGCAGGAGAAGGAACAGTATTTGGAAAAGATTTAAAAAGTGTGGCAGAAATATCAGCTGAAGAGTCTTCAGGCAGTCACGGGGACAAGTCGCACATACCTCTGGATCAAAGAGAAAACCCTCAGCAAAGATGAAAGGGGTGATAATTGTAAGTTGAGAGAGAGTGTTTTACAGCAGAGGTGATAATAACAGGTGCTTTGCATGAACAGGAGCGTTACATTGGGGAGGTGGGGTGGTGGCCTGGCGTGTGTCCATCCCCAAATCTCCCCCAAAGCTCTACGCTATGGGAATTTTAATTGTCCCTAGGTTATTTCTGCTTTCCCTCTTGGATGTTACAATCACGCTTTTCAAACAAAGGGTGTCTTAGTATAGTATTTACCTATGCGTTTGTCATTTTAAATGTGAGACATAAGGAGCACAGGGGACTGTGCGCAGAGAGGGGCCGTAACGCTGAATCTGGAGTGGTAGCCGGTGGCTGAGATGGACATAAGGTCACCTTGGGGAACTGGCTGGGCTCTGCTGTGTCCTCACCTTGACAGCGCCTCCTGCGAAGGGAGGTCCCCGAGGATCCGGTGGGCGGGCCTAGGAGGGCGCCGCCGGCGCCGGGGACCTCCCTCGCCGTTCGGGGCAGCAGGACGCGGGCACCGCAGCTTACAAAGGTGGCTGGAGCAGGGCCCGCGGTGGAAAACGCACGCCCGTTGAGGTTTCCGATGTATTCTTCTCCCATCTTGCATGGGTGTGATGTCAAAGCCGTCTGGGGATGAGGCTCGGGAAGGCGAGCTGGAGACAGATGCAGGGATTCTGCCCCAGGTGCGGAAGGATGCTCACCCCCTGGGGCCTCTCTTCCCCCAGCCCTTGCATGCAGGTACAGATAGGGTTAAGAATCGCTCGGTGAAGGTGTGGGCAAAGCATTCTGGACAAAGTGTACTGTAAATACAAATGACCTGTATGACCGGGCTGGAAAGGATAATTTTTAAAGTTTAGAGAACTTGGCAGCCTGCATGTGTTTGGCTCCCCAGTTGTATTAAACTAAGTGATGAATGACTTCCAGGCAATGAGGCAAAAGGTGAAAGAGATTTCTAAGTGGCTGCCAGTATGTCCAGAGGAGGACACCAAACCCGGGTGCCCCTACTGCTTTCTTGCCGAAATGCCCTTATATAGTAAAAGTTGCTCTGCTTTAACAATATTAAAACGCAGAAAAGTTTCTGATAAATGACTTAAAAATTATTGTGCATATCCAGGCAGTTCTAGAAGTAACTTTTATGAAATAGTATACATTTAAAAAAATTGTTGGGCTGTCTGTGACGTCAACTCAAGTCTGCTTTGGAAAACAGAACTACTATATATAATTGCGTGTTAAATAAAGTAAAACTTTCCCAGCAAGGTACATATTTGAAATATTTAAGGAAATGATGACAAAAGTCAATTTTTTCAAACTCACCACAAAATAATGTCAAAATTTTGTGAAAGATAGAGGTAGTCGAAATGATTGCTGCGTGGTGAATATTTAATTTCAAAAGATATGCATGTATTTATTTTGTTCTCTATTAAAACACAGGATCTTAAGATTTCGTTTTCTAGACTGGATATGACAGATATGCTGAATAGTCCACAAGAGGGCAGTATTTGACAAGGGTTTGATAAAAATATATACATAGAAATCACATTTCATTTGTTTTATTTAAAAATGACATTAGTAGAAAGTACTTCCTTCCATGAACACAACGGAAGCTATGCATACTTGGCTTCCACATGGGGTAAATAGTTCTTCAAGCAGCATATCTAAGTTGGAAAGGTTGTGTTTGTTTTAGTTTTCAAGATGAAAGAAGCAATCAAAGGAAGTAAAAATGATTTAGGTAGTACTTTACAAGCCCTGGATTGATCCCATTGGCTTGCTAAAAAGGAATTTGGTTGTTTTAACTCAATCTCCAACACCCTGTTTACCCTCCCTGGGAAACCATCCAAATTTGGCTGCATTCCATATGCTAGAAAAAGCTCGGAGACAGAGCCAAGTGTGGGTTTGACTGAGGTGGCAGAACAGCAGGAGGTGAGGCTTCAGGCTGGTTTCCAGGGGCCAGAGGCATCGTAGCCACACCTGCAGGGTGCTAGTGACTGGGAGGGGGTCGGGAGTTATGCTTGGCCCATCCATAGAAGGTTGTCAATCAATGTTGCTCTCTCATTTGTGCACTTGGTGTGCAATGATGTCCTGCCCATAGTGTTGCTTAACTTTTGTTTGTTGTATTTACAATAAAAGAAAGATTGAAGAAACACATACACATGGTAAACAAACTACAAGATGGTGTATGATTAAAAATGTCTTTCTGACCCCCTATACCAGACCCACTCTCCACCAGCAATGATTTTTTTGGTATATCATTCAAAAAATAACCATGCACAGCATGCCTATATAGGCACATGTACATCCCATACAAATTTTATACAGATGGGAGCAAAATATATAGACAATAGTCTATGCCTTGTTTTGTTCAACACTGCCATCTTGGAAGTCTTCCTGTACCTTATGGCTTAACTTTTCCTATGTTATTTCCTCAGTGAGACATATTTCTCCAATGCAGGAACTTTATTTTTTCTTTTCCCCTTTGCTTCACAGTGTCAGAGTACCTATCAACACACTAGGTGTTTAATAACCATTTGGGGATTGATTGGCTAGAATGTCTTCCTGTTCCTGGCAAGATGGGGCAAGGAAGAAGGAAGGGTTGTATCACATTGAAAATTTGTTTTGCTCATTTTCAAAAAATTGTCCAGTATTTTTCTTAGCCTCTGATGCTTGAACTTGACTGCAAATTCTTGCAGTATTTTGACTTGTGGGTTGTCCCAGATTTTCTCATTTGTCATTTAATGGTGAGCTATGCCTTTGGATTGTCAGGTCTTCCTAATTTCTTTATTAAGGACCAGATGCTCTGTAAAAATGGGGCATGAAGGGATCCTCAGAAGCCAAAGATGACATTCATATAAGTCTAGTGGTTCCATACTATATACTCCTGACAATTATATGTATAACTGAATATAGAGTAGACTATATATATATATATATAATTATATATACTTTATTTTAAAGATTGTGTATTAGGATAGTCGGAATCACATACAAAATTCTTAGTACTTTTTACACTATATACTTTGTTTAGCTTTTATATATAATTTGATAAACCTTTTTTTGTTTCTTCCATAGAAGGTTGTCAATCAATGTTGCTCTCTCATTTGTGCTCCCATAAGGGGAGCTCAGAGGAGTCAGAAATGGGGATGTGTGAGTAAAAGGTTAACAAAGCATTTTTCCTTCTTTATGAAAAAACTGATCTTGGGCTAACTTTCTAGCCCCTATTGCCTGGAAACCTGCCGGAAGTGCATGCTGGCTGTGCTACCAGGCAGCACTGCTTGTGGTGTGGACTGAGAGGACCATGAATGATTATAACTGTGTGGTGAGAAGGCACTGCTTTGGGCTTCTTGAGCACAGTGACTGTTAACGGCCACTCCCCTTGCTGAGACCCGGCAGCTGTGGCCCCAGAAGGGACTGCTACAGTAGAAATGGTTCCTGATGTGTGGGGGCCAGGGAGGCCCTCGCACCCACCTGGTGTCCTCAGGCCTTCCTCTCTGACCTGAGGCTCAGACCCTTCACACTAGCCCCTGGTCTCCTGCAAGCTCCCTGCTGGTGTGCCATTTCCTGCTCCACTCCTCAAGCAAAGCCACTGCCAGGTGAGACTTCCTGGATTCTGTAAGTGTACCCAGCTGAGCCTTAGGCTACCAAGAGTGGACACTGCAGGAAGTAAGTTTTGTATTTATTTATATGTGACAGGCCAAAAAAAAAAAAAAAAGATTTTTTCTCTTCCTACCCATAAAAGAGGCTATTCTGGCTTTGTGTGATCAACTTTTTCCTCTGTTGACCTCCTCCAGTGAGCCGAGCCTGTGTCCTTAGCATTAGCACAGTCAGTGCTGGTCACACAGCAGGTGATGTTCAGTCAATAATTGTTGCATAACTGATCTCAATAAATATTTGTTGATTACCTTCCATATTTCAAGTACTGTGCTAGTGGCTAGGCTACAAATATGTGTCAATATATCTCTTTCCTCAGGAATTCACATTCTATTAGACAGACAACACTTAAGAAGAATTTTGTCACAATCATGAAAGGGGGAATGATGAATGAATGAATGGCTCCCGAGGTTTATTATTGTAAAGTAGCAAAAGTGAACCGTCAATCAGGACCCACTTCATAAAGTATGCCTTTGTTACTTCTCTTCAAGTTTATATTTAAATTCCCAAATTTTCCTCTCTCTCTCTCCCTACCAACTAATCACCACCATCATCATTGTCATCATCATTTTCATTGTCATTGTTGGCATCATCAGCATCATAGTTAGCACTTATTGAACACATATTGTTTGCCAGGAACTGTGCTAAGTCCTTTGTTCAGACTATCAGAGTGATTCCTCATACAGCCCTCTGAGGTAATTACAAAGTTATCCCCATTTTCCAGGTAAGAACTTAACTAAGTTGGCGGAACCAGAATTCAAAATTGGGAGTCTGACCTCACAGCCCACCCTCCTAATCACTCTGCCATCCCACCTCTTGTTGCCATCATCTCGGGGATATCTAGGTGGCCTGTGAGATGTATGCTAGGCATTGATTTGTTGGGGCCATAAAAAGGGCAAAACTTGGTGCAGGGGCCGGCCCGTGGCTCACTCGGGAGAGTGTGGTGCTGATAACACCGAGGCCACAGGTTCGGATTCCATATAGGGATGGCCGGTTCGCTCACTGGCTGAGCGTGGTGCTGACAACACCAAGTCAAGGGTTAAGATCCCCTTACTGGTCATCTTTAGGGAAAAAAAAAGGAAAAAAAAGGGCAAAGCTATGTCTTTCAAATGCCTGGAAATAAAGTGGATTATTCTTCAAATGTTTCATATGTATGGTGGATTTAGGACGGGTGTTGTAAAAATGTCTAGTTTTCATTTACAAAATATGCTAAGTGAGAAATCACAAAATGTTCTTCCTCACACAGGATTTTAAAAACACACATGAACAAACAGAACATTGGATCTAAAATCAGCGATCGATGTCCAGTATATTTTAGTTAAAGCTCAGGCTAAAGGACTTTTTGGTTTTAATTTTTTGCAGATGGGCTGGTTTAGTTTTATTCTATCCTTATGGAAATCTAAGATTATTTTATGCCCTGAAGAATTTTACAGGTGTTGTGCTATAGAATGTTCTGCATACCAGTATTATCAAGCACAGGGAAGTGGAAAGACATTTAATCTGTCCAATTTTGCTTGGTAATGCATGAAAATTCCAGAAAAGCTTTATTTTTCTTCCCCCTTTTGTAACTGTCTCTCTACCTATTCCACCCCATCCTCCTCACATTTTCTTGGGGAAAGACTGTTTGGTCTCACTTCTACTCCCCCACCCACCTCCTGTACAAGGCTGCTGTGGAGAGGGGACAGGGAAGTCGAGCTTCTATTTACATTCCTGTCCCTCAGTCCCCACAGTGCCATGAAAATGAGGCTGTTTGTATTAAGTAGGGAATGAATGTGATATATTGTCCAAAGGGGACACTTCTGAGGGTGAAGCGGGGACTATTAGCAATTACACCAGGACTTCAGGCACAGAGTGGTAGTCCCAGCAAGCTGAGATGAACCTTTGCATAGGAGACATTTACTGAGGGTTTGTGGACAGCAGAGGGGAAACACAGAGCAGGCAACAACTGAAAATTGACCTATTGGAAGTCCTTCGGCTTCCCTACCATGGAGATTCTCAGGAGCTGTCTGCTTTCCTCAGGCCTCTCCCTGCTGCTGTGGCCCAAGTTTGGAAAGGGGGCAGGATTCATGCGAAAGGTCCTTATTCTGCACTGGCCAATGGGGTAGCCCCTCGCCATATGTAGTCATTTTAATTTAAATTAATTTAAATTAAATAAAGTTAAAAATTCACCCCCCCCCCCAAAAAAAAGGGCCGAGCCCATGGCGCACTCAGGAGAGTGTGGCGTTCCCGCCACGGGTTCGATCCTATATAGGGATGGCCGGTGCTCACTGGCTGAGCGCGGTGCGGCCGGTCACAAAAAGGACAAAATAAAAAAAAATTCAGTTTCCCAGTCACATCAGTCCCATTTCAAATGCTCATTTCATGCGGCCAGTGGCTGCCCTCTTGTACAGCACAGATGTGGAACATTTCCATCATCACAGAAATTTCTATGGTACAGCACTGCACTCTCCTCAAATCTCCCTGCTTCCTTTCCTAGTCCCTGGTCCCTTATCCTCCCCCCTGCCCCCGCCTGACTGTCCAAATTCCATTAGTTGATTTTGCAGAAAAGTTGGCTATTCAGGCTATGCCCAAAGGGCCTCTTTTCTTTCCACTAAAAAAGAACTGTCAGAGCTCTCTGAAGTGTTTTCCTAAAAACCTGTCTGCCTTGAGAAGAATTATCCCTCTCTCCTAGAAGGCAGTATTTACAGTCAGTTCTTGTTTCTCCAAAATTATGGTGCCGATTCTGAAATGTGGCATGTGGAAGCAGTTCTACTACTTTGTCTTCATGTGGTGGATGTAGAAGTATGAGAAGTTCTAAGTCAGATCTTTTGTTTATTTGGCTATAAAAAGCAAAGAGAAGAGCCTGAAAAAAGAAATACAGCTCAGCCTTACGCACAGCATCAACTTTTAAATAGAAATATTTGTACTGAGAAAAAGTCCGTCTGCACTGTGTTGAATAATCTTGCCAGATGGCTGTTTAAACAAATGAAAGGAAGCAAAACAGGCCAGATTTTTGGTTTCTTTGCAGTCAAAAATAACTTTTCTATTATTAAAAGTAAATAATTTCCGGCCAGCCCCATGGCGCACTCGGGAGAGTGCAGCCCTGGGAGTGCAGCTGCACTCCCGCCGTGGGTTCGGATCCTATATAGGAATGGCCAGTGCGCTCACTGGCTGAGCGCGGTGTGGGCGACACCAAGCCAAGGGTTGCGATCCCCTTACCGGTCAGGAAAAAGACAAAAAAAAAAAAAAATGTAAATAATTTCACCTTAAGGTGTTGTGGCTTACTTAACAACAACTTCGTATTGTGAGGGGTGCTAGAAAATAGTCATCCTGCAAGAGACAGTAAACACTTGCCTGTAAGAAGAGGTTATTCATTTTGTCTCAGCAGTGCCTAGGGTGCATATTTATTATCTACTTTTTCCGATTGATCATCAGATTGTAAAAGTTCTAGGACTCAAGCCTTCTACTCTGAGACATTGATTGCTGGCGTTTTCTGAGAAAACTATCTTCTATCCATTGCTGCCACCTCAAAAAACTTAAAGGGGAGAAGCTGCTGTTTGTGTTTTCTCTTTCGGTAAATTCCCCCTCTCCCTGCCCCCCCCCCCTTTTTGCATGGAATATCAGACTCCTTGTGACTGAAGTAGTCTTGTGGTTTTTATTCCATTATTCATTTAACAAACTTCCAAGTACATTTTGATGTATGTGTCATTCTAGGCCTTGTTACTCTTTCTC
>NW_007731364.1:45147-47554 GCF_000696425.1 Galeopterus variegatus | reverse complement strand
AGCAGTGCCTAGGGTGCATATCTATTATCTACTTTTTCCGATTGATCATCAGATTGTAAAAGTTCTAGGACTCAAGCCTTCTACTCTGAGACATTGATTGCTGGGGTTTTCTGAGAAAACTATCTTCTATCCATTGCTGTCACCTCAAAAAAACTTAAAGGGGAGAAGCTGCTGTTTGTGTTTTCTCTTTCGGTAAATTCCCTCCGCCCTCCCCCTGACCCCCCTTTTTTTGCATGGAATATCAGACTCCTTGTGACTGAAGTAGTCTTGTGGTTTTTATTCCATTATTCATTTAACAAACTTCCAAGTACATTTTGATGTATGTGTCATTCTAGGCCTTGTTACTCTTTCTCCCTCAAGTTTGCTTGGTTTACTCTTCCATTTCTGCCTTTGGTAGAATAGGTTATGTACAAGAAAAGAAATAATTCAATTTTCAGCTGGAAATTTTGATCAACCACAAGCTAAGTGTCACAAACTACGGTGCATGATTTGTGAGAATAATACATAAGAAAGGATGATCAGTATCAAATAGGGACAAACACTTTAGGTACCTAAGACTTAGTTCATGTTTCCCACCTGGATCTGCTGCATCCTTCCTGTCTTTTTGTTGCTATAATAGAATACCCCAGAGTGGGTAATTTATAAACAGTAGAAGTTTATTTGGCTTATGGTTCTGGAGGCTGGGAAGTCTAAGAGCATCTTGTAATGGCCTTCTGGCTGCATCATCCCATGGCAGAAAATGAGAGGATGAGAGAGAGAGCTGAACTCACTTTTATAATAAAGCCATTCTTACTATGGGATAATTAACCCATTCTTGCAATAATGACATTAAGTCATTTGTGAGGTCAGAGCCCTTTTGACCTAATCACCTCTTATTACGCCCCTCCTTCCAACACTGTTGCATTGGGGATTAAGTTTCCAGCACATGAACTTTGGGAGACACGTTCAAACCATCACACTTCCCTTGTATTCATCCATTCGCTATTCATACTGAGTGGTGAGACTCAGTGCTGAGGAAGATCAGCATAGTCCCTGCCTTCACAGAGTTCATGGACAGTGACTGTGCAACACCTGACATGTTTAGGAGTATTTACAAATAGAGTGGTCTGTGCCCTGCTTTTCAGAGCATGCTCCAGGGAGAGACCATCCTGGCACCAGAGAGGCCATGTCAGGTAGGCCGTGTGGCATGCCGGGGTGTAGGGTGGCTTGAGAAGGCCCTGAGGACTCCAGGAGAGTGGCAGAAGATTGGAGGCAGGCCAGGAGACTGGAAGGGTCCTAGGGGGAGTGACATAGGGTGCTATAGGTAGGCATGGTCTCTGCAACAACTAGAGACCACAGCAAGATCATGGACATCAGGAGTGGGCAATGGGGTGTCAGAGAGGAAGTCCAAAGACCAGATGGGATGAATTTCTCCTCAGCAGATGACAGCATGACTTTTGGGGATCAGATACTGTCCATCTCACCACCTCCATGTCTGATCACATGTAAATGGCCAGAGAAAAAGAGGAAGGAAGATAACTTGGGTTGACTAAGTTAAATCAGGAGCAAAAGATTTATGGTAACAATTCAGTAACTAAAGGTAATGCAAATCTGGAAGGATGGCTGGGTTAATCATAAGTGATGTTGGTACAACTAGCCAGCTGTTTGGAAAAAGGATACATTTTGACCTTTACCTTATACAAAAACAGTCAAGATAGTAAAAAAAAATTAGTACAAATAAAAGCTAATAAAAAATAAAATGGAATATTTTCTGATACCGGAATGAGAGAGGCTTGTCTAAACTATAGGTGAGATGTGAAGTTTTAAAGAAAAACATTGACAGGTTTAATGATACAAAGATTTTGTGGGCAAAAATATGTCATACTTGAATTTAAAATGCACATAAATTGGAAAACAATTATAGCAAATGAGACAGGAGTTTAGATCTTAACAATGTAAAGAATTCCTACTAATACATAAGGAGAGGTTAAGATCCCAGAAGATAAAATAGGCAAAAAATGTGAATTGACATATTGTGAACAGAAATTGTAAATGGCTGACATAGAAAAATGTTTAACATCATTAGCTTGTATTTAAGAACTATAAATTAAAACAAATATGACATACCTTTTAATATCTTTCAATTTAGGGCAGATTTAAAAAATGTCAATACTCATTGCAGGAGAGCATACAGAAAGACATTCCTTCACTTTGATGTTGGGAAAGTAAATTGAGACAAATCATTTGGGTAGTAGTTTAGCAAACTGTAGTAAGAGTTTAAAAGAGTATAAGTTGGAAACAACATACATTTTCCAACTAGGAGAATATTTAAAGAAATCTGTGTATATCAACTTGCTGTACTGTTACACAGCCATTAAAATGGAGGCATTCGAAAATATTTAATGATAATGGAAAAATGCATATGCTA
>NW_007731364.1:35502-44471 GCF_000696425.1 Galeopterus variegatus | reverse complement strand
AATAGTTTGGAAAAAAATGCATGAATTTACAAGTGCTTATTTTTGAGTGTTGTAATTATCAGTGATTTTATTTTCTTTCTACTTTTCTGTACTTTTGTAGTGCAGAATTCTATTTTTTTTGGGGGGTGGGCAGCTGGCCAGTACTATAGTGCAGAATTTTAAACTGGAAAAATTAGAAAACGGTCTTTGTTAGAAATAAATATTTACCTTTTGATTACTGCAACTTAACTAATGGCTTCTGTTCTAATGGTTCAAAATGCTTTTTTTCGGCTAATGTATTAGTTTCAAGCTATTTAAATACACTGTTGATGATTCAGATAGTACTTTTATGGTCAGGAACCATACTAAACTCCTTACACATATTAACCCATTTACAACTCTCAATACTAATGTGAAATAGTCATGTTATTATCCACATTTTATGGAGCAGGAAATAGTGGCACAGAGAGGTTAAGTAACCTCCCCATGGTCACACAGCTAGCAAATGGTGGAGCCAGGATTTGAACTCAGATAGTTGGCTCTAGTTCTACCTTCTATGTTCTGTGTGGTTATGTTTAAGATAATAGATCACCCTGTCTTTCAGAAAAGTAAACAATAAAACCTTATGAAAATAAACCAGCATCAAGCAATACTAATAAATGTCAAATGATATTTATGGGTCATAAATTTTATCTATGAACTAAGAGTTAAATTAGATGATCTTTAAAATCCCTCCTGGTTGTAATATTTTATGATTGTATCTATTAGCAAGAAAAGTTGACTTTTGTATACTGTGCTAGGAATGCTATTTCTTCCACCAATCATTTCCTTCCCAGCCTCACACCTTTTTGTTAAAGGACCTCCCATTGACTCCTGACACTGCACCCCTAACACCCACCTCCCCAGCCCAGTTGGCTGGTGCAGGAGAAGATGTATCAACCAAGTTATGCCAATCTGATTATCTCCTGAGTTTGGAATTGGTTCTCCAGGGTTCTAATCCACTCAACCTCATATGCTGGGAGGTAATGTAGACCTCTGGTGGCAACTTTTCACCATGTGCTAGAGAAGCAAAGAAGGCAGTTATGTAGAGAGAGGGAGAGACCCACAGAGCAGAGAGGACTGAGACTGCAGCCCCACAAAGGCAGGATGAAATGATGGGACTGGAAGGGTGAGAAGTGTGGTTTCCTGGATTCCCAAAGGCTTTCTTATCCAGGCCTCCACCTGGCCTGGCATCGTTATCTGACCTTGGGTCCCACTACTCCTCTGTAGCAACCTAGAGGATAATTTTGAGCTTCTGTGAATATGCAGATGAGAGCAAGGCACAGCTGAATGTACAAGGCATTTGAAGAATTAAGCATAGTCATTAGTGGCTGGCTGGTTAGTTTAGTTGGGTAGAGTGTGGTGTTATAACACTAAGGTCAACAGTTTGGATCCCCATACTTGGCAGCCGCCCAACACACACACACACACAAACACACGTCATTAATTGGCAACTTATTTTTTTCAAATGTGTGGTAAGAACAGATGATCATTTTTTTTTTCCTGACTGGTAAGGGGATCGCAACCCTCAGCATGATGTCGTCTCCACCATGCTCAGTGAGTGAGCACACCGGCCATCCCTATATGGGATCCAAACCCGCGGCCTCAGTACTACCAGCACCACACTCTCCCGAGTGAGGCACGGGGTCGGCCCAGATGATCATTTTTTAAAAGATTTATAGTGACTCACGTTTGTTTTATTTATCTATTTTTTGGCCAGTATGGAGATACACAGGACTGCCTTTCACAACAAATAATTATTTGGCCCCAAATGACAACAGAATGAGAAACTCCGACTCAAACTAACAAGATTTTTTTCAGGGAGGAGTACTTTTTTTACTGACATCATATACAATTGGTGGCATATAGTGATGATAAAAGCAGACTGATATAGTTGTTTTTATTAGTTTGCTAAATATAATAATACAGATAATGCATCCCCTTATTGCCTGCACCAGGGGTAACCACTTCCATATCCCATCTCATCATTACTCTGTTAGATTTCTCCTTCTAAAGAACAGCCACTTCAGTGAGGGCTAAATCAGATTTCTACCTTTAAAGGACTTCCACCTCAGTAAAGATGAAATGGACCAGATACCAGCAACAGGTAATTTATGTGGCTATTCTCTAGTGGCTTATTTCCTGCTTATCTCATTTCTTAAAACAATTTAAAATAACAGCTTTACTGAAACATAATTTATGTACCAAAAGTTCACCATTTTACAGTGTACAATTAAGTGGTTTTTAGTATATTCATTAGGTTAAGAAATCATCACCACTATCTAATTTTAGAACATTTTCATTACCCCATCCCCCCAAATCTCATGCCCATTAGCAGTCATATCATAATTCTCTCTTCTTTCCCCCAGCTCCTGGCAACCACTAATCTATTTTCTGTCAATAAATTTGCCTATTCTGAGCATTTCATATAAGGGGAAACATACAATATGTGGCCTTTTGTGACTGGCTTCTTTCACTTTGCATGTTTTCATGGATCATCCATGTTAGATCAGTACTTGGCTCCTTTTTATTATCAAGCAATTTTCCATCACATGGGTAGACCACATTTGGTTTATCCATTCATTAGTTGATATTTGGGTTACTTCCATTTTGGCTACTAAGAATGCTTACCTGAATATTTGTGTCCACATTTTTGTGTGGATATAGGTTTTCAGTTCTCTTGGAAATATACCTAGAAGTAGAATTGCTGGATTATGTAGTAATGCTACATTTATTATATGAGGAACTGAAATTTCTTGCATCACATATAATGTTCTATTGTTTGGATATACCACATTTAGGTTATCCATTCATCAGTTAAAGAACATTTGGATTGTTTCCACTTTTTAGATGTTATGAATAATGCTGTGTGAACATTTGTGTACAAGTTTTTTGGTGATGTGTTTTCATTTCTCTAGGAATGAAATGACTGAGCCATGTAGTAACTCTATATTTAACCTTTTGAGTAACTGCCAAACCATGTTTCAAAGTAGCTACACCATTTTACAATCCCACCAGCAATGTGTTAAGATTCCAATTTCTCCACATCCTTGTCAACAACTTGCTACTTACTGTTTTATTTTAGCCATCCTACTGGACATGAAGTGGTATCTCATTGTGATTTTGATTTACATTTCTGTAATGACTAATGAGGTTGAGCATCTTTTCATGTACTTATTGGCCATTTGTATATCTTTGTAGAAATATTTATTCAGATCTTTAGCCCATTTTAAAAATTGGGTTGTCTTTTTTGGGGGGGTTGTCTTTTTATTACTGAGTTATAAGACTTGTTTATAAATTCTGGATACTTGTTCTGTATTTGTTATGTAATTTGAAGATATTTTCTCACATTCTGTTTTGTCTTTTGACTTTCATGATGGTGTCCTTTGAAGCAAAAGTTTCTAATTCTGATAAGATCCAATTTATCTAACTGTGTGTATGGACTGCTTTTGGTGTCATATGTAAGAAACCATTGCCTAACCCAAAGTTGTAAAGATTTACTCCTATATTTTCTTTGAAGAATTTCATACAGTCAAGTGTTGCTTAATGATGGGGATTTGTTCTGAGAAATGTGTCCTTAGGTGATTTCATCTTTGTTGAACACCATAGAGTTTACTTACACAAACCTAGATGACATAGCCTATTACACACCTAGGCTATTAGTATAGCCTACTTCTCCTAGGCTACAAATACGTACAACATGTTACTGCACTTAATTCTGTAGGCAATTGTAACACAATAATATTTGTGTATCTAAACATATATAAACAGAAAAGGTACAGAACAAATATTGTATAAAAGATAAAAAATGGTACGCCTGTACAGGGTACTTACCATAAATGAAGCTTCAAGGACTAGAAATTGCTCTGGGTGAATGATGAGTGAATGTGAAAGCCTAGGACATTACTGTACACCACTACAGACTTCATAAACACTGTACACTTAAGCTACACTAAATTTATAAAAAACTAAGCAATTGTGCTACAATGTTATGATAACTATGACATCACTAGGCTATAGGAATATTTTAGCTCCATTATAATTGTATGAGACCACCATAGTGTGTGCACTCCTGTGTTGACTGAAATGTTGTTATGCAGCACATGACTGTGGTTTTAGTTATTAAAGTCTTTGTTCCAGTTTGAGTTAATTTTTGTATATGGCATCAAGTAAGAGTCCCACTTGATTCTTTTGCATGTGGATATCCAGTCATCCCAACATCATTTGTTGAGAAGGCTATTCATTCTCCATTGACAAATCATGGTGCCCTTGTTGAAAATCATTTGACTTTAAGTCTACCAGTTTATTTCTGGACTCAGTTCTATTCCACCTGTCCCATCTTATGCTGGCATCACACTATTTAGATTACTGTAGCTCTGTAGTAAGTTTTGAAATTGAAGTGAAAACATTATCATATGTTCTTTTTGAAGACTGTTTTGGCTATTCTGTGTCCCTTACATTCCCAGATGAATGTTAGGATGAGCTTGCATTTCTGCAAAAAAAGCTACCTGGGATTTTGTTGAATGTGTAGATCAATTTGAAAAGTATTGTCATTCTAATAATAAATCTTTTGATTCATGAACATGAGATCTTTAATTTCTTTACACAATGTTTTGTAGTTCTCAATATAAATATATATGTAAAATAGTTCTGCGTACAATATACAAAATAGTACATAATACAAAATAGTTTTGATGCTATTTTAAATGGAATTTTTTCTCAATTGCATTTTTAATCATTTCTGGCATACAGAAGCACATTTGATTCTTTTGCATGTGGATATCCAGTCATCCCAACATCATTTGTTGAGAAGGCTATTCATTCTCCATTGACAAATCATGGTGCCCTTGTTGAAAATCATTTGACTTTAAATTTACCAGTTTATTTCTGGACTCGGTTCTATTCCACCTGTCCAATCTAAATAGTGTGCTGGCATCACACTATTTAGATTACTGTAGCTTTGTAGTAAGTTTTGAAATTGAAGTGAAAACGTTATCATATGTTCTTTTTGAAGACTGTTTTGGCTATTCTGGGTCCCTTACATTCCCAGATGAATGTTAGGATGAGCTTGCATTTCTGCAAAAAAAGTTACCTGGGATTTTGTTGAATGTGTAGATAAATTTGGAAAGTATTATCATTCTAATAATAAATCTTTTGATTCATGAACATGAGATCTTTAATTTCTTTACACAATGTTTTGTAGTTCTCAATATAAATATATATGTAAAATAGTTCTGCGTACAATATACAAAATAGTACATAATACAAAATAGTTTTGATGCTATTTTAAATGGAATTGTTTTCTCAATTGCATTTTTAATCATTTCTGGCATACAGAAGTACACGTTTTAAGTAAAAATGTAGATACGTAATACTTCTGAAGCAGTTACATGAAATAGGAAAAGGATTTTTTAAAAAATCACTTAATGTGGACTTTAACATTTTTATTTCTTTTGAATATGTATTACCCACTGTGTTGAAGAAATACATACTATAACTTCTCAACAAAGGCTGGTTCAAACTCATTACAGAAAACTCATGATTCTCAGCTTATTTCTTGGTGATGATGGATATTTTCAAAAGATTATCTTCTTAAAATGGGAATGTAAAATTGTTCTTGGGAGACTTAAATATAAAAGG
Source organism: Galeopterus variegatus (assembly GCF_000696425.1). Classification (NCBI taxonomy): domain Eukaryota; kingdom Metazoa; phylum Chordata; class Mammalia; order Dermoptera; family Cynocephalidae; genus Galeopterus; species Galeopterus variegatus. The sequence goes on along the minus strand of NW_007731364.1, from coordinate 38,813 downwards.
AAAAAGACAAACATTTCACATAAGCATCTTTCTTTGGTCATTTTCCTGAACTCTAGGGGTATAAAGAAATAAAAGAAAGAAGGTGGGGAGGCAAAAAGCTTGTAACATATGAATTTAAATGACAAGAAAAATGTAAAGTTAAAGTGCTGGAGTTGCATTTTTCAAAAAGTACTGAGTGGCCACTGTATAATTTGTAAGAGGACCGTACAAAATGTCAGAGTTACATCATATGTTACATGCAATTTTTCATTCTAACCCATAATGTGAGATAGCTAAAGTAGGTATTGCTAACACTGTTTTAAAAAGAGAAATTGGAACTTACAAATGTTAAGTGATTGTATAAATCCAAGTGAGATTCCATGTCTTCCAATTCCTAAATGCAACCAACCTTATGATCTATTTGTGTATAAACTACATATGCATGTTTTAAAAAATTAAGGCACATTTAGGAAGAATAAATGAGTTCAAATTAATCCTGTAATAACAATACAAAGACACAGAAAGCTTTGTGAGTAGATTAGAATTTATCTGAAGAATTTATTTCAAGAGAGGGGGTGACATCTGTCAATAAGAAGACTCAGTAGGATTGTGAGCACCTTCAGAGATTTAGTCTTTTGTTTCTCAAGGCCATCATCTGCATTAGAACTTCTCCTAGAGATCATTAAAATATGAAGCACCCTGAGCCCTGTTAGTGGTATCCTTACAGTATTCGACATTCAGAAGATACTTCTGTGGGCTGGCCCGGTGGTGCACTGGAGAGTGCGCCGCTTGGGAGCACGGCGGCGCTCCCGCCGAGGGTTCGGATCCCATGTGGAGACCGGTTCCTGCTCACTGGCTGAGCGCGGTGCGGGCGCAACACCGAGGGTTGCAATCCCGTTGCTGGTCCCCGGTATGGGCGTGACACCTAGGGTTGCGATCCCATTACCGGTCAGTAAAAAAAGACAAAAAGAAAAAAAAAAAAAAAAGAAGATACTTCCTTAACACCCCATTCCTCTATAAAATCAGTTTCATAACAATCATGAAACAGTAATAAAAATGTTCAGAAAAGAAACTGAAAATTTTTTAAACTGAAACTTAATATAATCAAGGCAGTCAAAAAATAAAAGTTAAAAAATACATAAATATTGTAGAACCAAGAAAGATAAAAGTTAAACTATTTACTCAATAGTTTTTATATCTGCTTAAGTTTTAACTTTGATAACAAGTCATTTTATATAAACCACTGTCCAGCAACTAAGTTAATTTTGATAAAACAGACATCTGCAAAAGATATAACTTAAGTACCTACTGACTCATATTGCAAGGTTTTAGTTCTTGATTTATCTTTAATTTTAAATGAACAATAAGCAATGAAACGGTAAATATTTCCATGTTAAAATATTTAAATTCCATAAAATATTTCACATATTAAGTAAATTTTGCACTTACTAACTCATTCCTCCAAATGACAGAATGACATGGTAACGTGGGATGGAATCAAAAGCCCATGACTACCTTAAATAGAATGGACAGGATAATGACTGGTGGGGAGAATAGGTGTAGGTGCAAATAGGGTTGCAGATTTCATGGCAGAAGAGTGAGAAAGTTCTTTTTTCATGGCTTGTATTTCCTCAGTGATGTAGGAGGTGAGACTTACCAAGGAGAGAAGAATTGGAAAAGGGTGGGGATTAGGGATTTAAGAATAACAGTGCCCACAGTTTGATGAGGAGTAAGAAGAGTGGACTCTGAGGGAAACATAACACAGAAGGCTGAGGTAGAATTGGAGCCCAGGTTTCCAGACATTCAGTTTAGTGCTCCTTTTAATAAACCATACTGGGGAAAAAAAAAAATACTGTGAAAAGTATTTTGCATGCACAAACAGAAGGCAGCATTGACTAAAACAAAGGAATCATTTGAGGAAGTAAGTGAAAAAACTAATGATGTTACTAAAATAAATGGACTTAGCAAATTGGAAATAATCTTTAATTTTATATTATAACAGTGAAACCATTTTAAGTTACAAAAGACTAATGATACATTTTTCCAAGTCAAGTACTTTGGAAATGCAGAAAAAGCACACACAGAAAGGAAAAATCACGTATAATTTTTATTTTATTTATTACTTATTTATAAAGCTTTGTTATAAACTTCATTAGACACATTTTTACTATATTGCTCATGTGCATACATAAAAATATAAACAAAATACACTGAGATAAAAGCATTTCTAAAATTTCATTACTTTCAAAATCTAACTCTTCTCAATTTTTTTTTTTGGGGGGGGGCGGGCAGCTGGCTGGTATAGGAATCGAACCTTGGACCTTTGTGCTATCAGCACCATGCTCTAACCAACTGAGCTAACTGGCCAGACCCCTCAATTACTTTTGACTCAGAAGTTGCCTGGGCTTCTCCATACAATTTATCATTTGCATCAATGAAAGCACTAGCAACAAGCATTTCCTTAAAGAATACATAAAAGAAGTAAAGCCATGGTGCTGGGCTCCTAAGCCATCTTTGGGAATGTTGCCCAACATGTTTGATTCATCACTTCCCCTACTCCTCTCCACAGACTTTTGGTGGCTTGGGTTTAAAAGAATGCTTCACCATTATCTTTAGGATTTTTTTCCAAGCTGGTGTTTTTGATGTCTTGCATGCACAGGAAATATTGGCAATTGGTTGACCAGACTAGAGAACCCCTATCCACTTTTAAATTTATCCAGATTTCAGAAATTTTAAAATATAAAAAATAGCATAATACAGTGGATGTCTAGAATATTTTCCTTTGTCTTTAAATGCTTTTCTAAAATATAATTTTAGTGGCTGCATAGCATTTTATTATATAGATGTGCTGCACTTTAGCTCTGTGATACTGGGAAAGGGATTGACTTTGTCCCTCTGGGAACATTGCAAAATATCCAGAGACATTTTTGGTAGTCTAACTGGGGGTGCCACTGGTTTCTACTGGGTAGAGGCCAGGGATGTTATTAAACATCCTAAAATACACAAAACAGCTCCTTACAATGAAGAATTAATAGCTCAAAATGCTAGTACTGCTGAGATTGAGAAATGTTTAACCTATTGCTAGACTTTTAAATTTCACTTTTTCCCCACTGCAGGACTGACACCAATTCAGCATGCTGTTGTGTTTAAGGATACAAACTGTAAAATTGCAATACCTGGTTTTACATCCGGCCCGGAACGCCGACGGTTGGGTCGGTTGGCGGCGCCGAATGGGCGGTTGCTAGTCGCCGCCGAAAACGAGGCGGCGGTGGAAGATGGTGCCGGGGGTCGCCGGCGAAAGAGGAGGCGCTGGCTGGTAGGTGCCGCCGCCG